>NC_092086.1:112948903-113156403 GCF_045679555.1 Salvelinus alpinus | reverse complement strand
TTAGAACCGGAACCCCCATCAGAAGCTAGCCAGCTAACTAACTACTAGCTAGTTATCAGTTAGTCACTGCTAGTGGTCTTTACCGTTAACTCGGACACCAGCCAGCCTCAGCTTGGTCAATACATGCCAGTCTGCACAGCGCGATATCAACCCAGAGAATATCGGACTGCTTTTTCTCTACCAAATCTCCAGATTACTACCGCAAGCTCTGGACCTTTACACCGGATCAGATAGCTAGCTGCAATCTGAGTGGCTACTCCTGGCTAACGTCTCTGTCCCGAAGCAAGCAACAGTTAGCGTTGAGCTAGCCTCGAGCTAGGCCAATCTCCCGGCTAGCCGAAGAGGTCCTCCGGCTAATTCTTGTGCTACAATACATATTTTGCCAATTGGCCTGGACCTTTTTTTGCCGACACAGAGCCCTGCCAATCCATCACAACTGGTCTAAATCAGCTACAAGCTAATTTAGCCATTTTTTGCCGCTGCTAGCAGCTTTTACCTTCTGCACAGACACCAGCCCTGTTATTAGCCTGGATATTACTCACCAATTTACCAGCATCGGACTGTCTCTCGACAACAACGCCGGATTCCTGCCGTAATCCCTGAGCCACTACTTCTGATCCTCACAGCTAGCTTGCAGCTAGCGCAGCTAGCGCCACTGCCACGAAGCTAGCACCAGTTAGCAAACACAATTCTACAATTCACAACCTCTCTTTCGCCATCGCCATCCGGCTTGGATTCTCTGTCGACACGACCACGTCTGAGCAGACCCCCTCCGTCTGAGCAGACCACCCCCCGGGCTACTAACTTTAAACGCCGCGTGCTAGCTTAGCGGAGGCCTCCCTGCTCCATCTACGGCTGCCCCCTGGACACTATGATCACTTGGCTACATAGCTGATGCCTGCTTGACTGTCCATTAATTCACGGTACTCCATTCTGTTTATTTGTGTTTTATCTGTCGGCTCTGTGCTTTAACTCAGGATCTGTGTGTAGTTAATCCGACCCTCTCTGCCTAGTCGTCGCCATTTTTACCTGTTGTTGCTGTGTTAGACTAGCACCCTGTTATTGCTGCTGTTATCTTACCTGTTGTTTTAGCTAGCTCTCCCAATCAAGACCTGCAATCACTTTATGCCTTATTGTATGTCTCTCTCAAATATCAATATGCCTTGCATACTGTTGTTCAGGCTAGTTATCATTATCATTGTTTTGGTTTGCAATGGACCCCGTAGTTCCACTCTCCGTACCTCTGATACCTCCTTTGTCCCACCCCCCACACATGCGGTGACCTCACCCATTGAGACCAGCATGTCCAGAGATACAACCTCTCTTATCATCACCCAGTGCCTGGGCTTGCCTCCGCTGTACCCGTGCCCCACCATACCCCTGTCTGCACATTATGCCCAGAATCTATTCTACCACGCCCATGAATCTGCTCCTTTTATTCTTTGTCCCCAACGCTCTAGGCGACCAGTTTTGATAGCCTTTAGCCGCACCCTCATCCTACTACTCCTCTGTTCCTCGGGTGATGTGGAGGTAAACCCAGGCCCTGCATGTCCCCAGTCACCCTCATTTGTTGACTTCTGTGATCGAAAAAGCCTTGGCCTCATGCATGTCAACATCAGAAGCCTTCTCCCTAAGTTTGCCTTACTCACCGCTTTAGCACACTCTGCCAACCCTGATGTCCTTGCCGTGTCCGAATCCTGGCTTAGGAAGGCCACCAAAAATTCTGGGATTTCCATACCCAACTATAACACTTTCCGTCAAGATAGAACTGCCAAAGGGGGAGGAGTTGCAATCTACTGCAGAGATAGCCTGCAAAGTTCTGTCATACTTTCCAGGTCTATGCCCAAACAGTTCGAACTTCTAATTTTAAAAATTAATCTCTCCAGAAATAAGTCTCTCACTGTTGCCGCCTGCTACCGACCCCCCTCAGCTCCCAGCTGTGCCCTGGACACCATCTGTGAATTGATCGCTCCCCATCTAGCTTCAGAGTTTGTTCTGTTAGGTGACCTAAACTGGGATATGCTTAACACCCCGGCAGTCCTACAATCCAAGCTTGATGCCCTCAATCTCACACAAATCATCAAGGAACCCACCAGGTACAACCCTAAATCCGTAAACATGGGCACCCTAATAGACATTATCCTGACCAACCTGCCCTCCAAATACACCTCTGCTGTCTTCAATCAAGATCTCAGCGATCACTGCCTCATTGCCTGTATCCGCCACGGGTCCGCGGTCAAACGACCACCCCTCATCACTGTCAAACGCTCCCTAAAACACTTCTGCGAGCAGGCCTTTCTAATCGACCTGGCCCGGGTACCCTGGAAGGATATTGACCTCATCCCGTCAGTTGAGGATGCCTGGTCATTCTTTAAATGTTACTTCCTCACCATATTAGACAAGCATGCTCCGTTCAAAAAATGCAGAACCAAGAACAGATATAGCCCTTGGTTCACTCCAGACCTGACTGCCCTCGACCAGCACAAAAACATCCTGTGGCGAACTGCAATAGCATCGAAGAGCCCCCGCGATATGCAACTGTTCAGGGAAGTCAGGAACCAATACACGCAGTCAGTCAGGAAAGCAAAGGCCAGCTTTTTCAAGCAGAAATTTGCATCCTGTAGCTCTAACTCCAAAAAGTTCTGGGATACTGTAAAGTCCATGGAAAACAAGAGCACCTCCTCCCAGCTGCCCACTGCACTGAGGCTAGGTAACACGGTCACCACTGATAAGTCCGTGATAATCGAAAACTTCAACAAACATTTCTCAATGGCTGGCCATGCCTTCCTCCTGGCGACTCCAACCTTGGCCAACAGCCCCGCCCCCCCCGCTGCTACTCGCCCAAGCCTCCCCAGCTTCTCCTTTACCCAAATCCAGATAGCAGATGTTCTGAAAGAGCTGGAAAACCTGGACCCATACAAATTAGCTGGGCTTGACAATCTGGACCCCCTATTTCTGAAACTGTCCGCCGCCATTGTCGCACCCCCTATTACCAGCCTGTTCAACCTCTCCTTCGTATCATCTGAGATCCCCAAGGATTGGAAAGCTGCCGCGGTCATCCCCCTCTTCAAAGGGGGAGACACCCTGGACCCAAACTGTTACAGACCTATATCCATCCTGCCCTGCCTATCTAAGGTCTTCGAAAGCCAAGTCAACAAACAGATCACTGACCATCTCGAATCCCACCGTACCTTCTCCGCTGTGCAATCCGGTTTCCGAGCCGGTCACGGGTGCACCTCAGCCACGCTCAAGGTACTAAACGATATCATAACCGCCATCGATAAAAGACATTACTGTGCAGCCGTCTTCATCGACCTGGCCAAGGCTTTCGACTCTGTCAATCACCATATACTTATCGGCAGACTCAGTAGCCTCGGTTTTTCTAATGACTGCCTTGCCTGGTTCACCAACTACTTTGCAGACAGAGTTCAGTGTGTCAAATCGGAGGGCATGTTGTCCGGTCCTCTGGCAGTCTCTATGGGGGTACCACAGGGTTCAATTCTCGGGCCGACTCTTTTCTCTGTATACATCAATGATGTTGCTCTTGCTGCGGGCGATTCCCTGATCCACCTCTACGCAGACGACACCATTCTATATACTTCCGGCCCTTCCTTGGACACTGTGCTATCTAACCTCCAAACGAGCTTCAATGCCATACAACACTCCTTCCGTGGCCTCCAACTGCTCTTAAACGCTAGTAAAACCAAATGCATGCTTTTCAACCGTTCGCTGCCTGCACCCGCACGCCCGACTAGCATCACCACCCTGGACGGTTCCGACCTAGAATATGTGGACATCTATAAGTACCTAGGTGTCTGGCTAGACTGCAAACTCTCCTTCCAGACTCATATCAAACATCTCCAATCCAAAATCAAATCAAGAATTGGCTTTCTATTCCGCAACAAAGCCTCCTTCACTCACGCCGCCAAACTTACCCTAGTAAAACTGACTATCCTACCGATCCTCGACTTCGGCGATGTCATCTACAAAATAGCTTCCAATACTCTACTCAGCAAACTGGATGCAGTTTATCACAGTGCCATTCGTTTTGTTACTAAAGCACCATATACGACCCACCACTGCGACCTGTATGCCCTAGTCGGCTGCCCCTCGCTACATGTTCGTCGTCAGACCCACTGGCTCCAGGTCATCTACAAGGCTATGCTAGGTAAAGTGCCGCCTTATCTCAGTTCACTGGTCACGATGGCTACACCCACCCGCAACACGCGCTCCAGCAGGTGTATCTCACTGATCATCCCTAAAGCCAAAACCTCATTTGGACGCCTTTCCTTCCAGTTCTCTGCTGCCTGCGACTGGAACGAATTGCAAAAATCTCTGAAGTTGGAGACTTATCTCCCTCAACAACTTTAAAAATCTGCTATCCGAGCAGCTAACCGATCGCTGCAGCTGTACATAGTCCATCTGTAAACTACCCACCCAATTTACCTACCTCACCCCCCATACTGCTTTTATTTATTTACTTTTCTGCTCTTTTGCACACCAGTATCTCTTCTTGCACATGATCATCTGATGATTTATCACTCCAGTGTTAATCTGCTAAATTGTAATTATTCGATTTATTGCCTACCTCATGCCTTTTGCACACATTGTATATAGATTCTCTTTTTTTTCTACCATGTTATTGACTTGTTTATTGTTTACTCCATGTGTAACTCTGTGTTGTCTGTTCACACTGCTATGCTTTATCTTGGCCAGGTCGCAGTTGCAAATGAGAACTTGTTCTCAACTAGCCTACCTGGTTAAATAAAGGTGAAATAAAAAAATAAAAATAAAAAACATCAGGAGACGTGGAGGAGGCCGTAGGAGGGCAACAGCCCAGCAGCAGAACCGCTACCTCCGCCTTTGTGCAAGGAGGAGCAGGAGGAGCACTGCCAGAGCCCTGCAAAATGACCTCCAGCAGGCCACAAATGTGCATGTGTCTGCTCAAACGGTCAGAAACAGACTCCATGAGGGTGGTATGAGGGCCCGACGTCCACAGGTGGGGGTTGTACTTACAGCCCAACACCGTGCAGAACGTTTGGCATTTGCCAGAGAACACCAAGATTGGCAAATTCGCAACTGGCGCCCTGTGCTCTTCACAGATGAAAGCAGGTTCACACTGAGCACATGTGACAGACGTGACAGAGTCTGGAGACGCCGAGGAGAACGTTCTGCTGCCTGCAACATCCTCCAGCATGACCGGTTTGGCGGTGGGTCAGTCATGGTGTGGGGTGGAATTTCTTTGGGGGGCCGCACAGCCCTCCATGTGCTCGCCAGAGGTAGCCTGACTGCCATTAGGTACCGAGATGAGATCCTCAGACCCCTTGTGAGACCATATGCTGGTGCGGTTGGCCCTGGGTTCCTCCTAATGGAAGACAATGCTAGACCCCATGTGGCTGGAGTGTGTCAGCAGTTCCTGCAAGAGGAAGGCATTGATGCTATGGACTGGCCCGCCCGTTCCCCAGACCTGAATCCAATTGAGCACATCTGGGACATCATGTCTCGCTCCATCCACCAACGCCACGTTGCACCACAGACTGTCCAGGAGTTGGCGGCTGCTTTAGTCCAGGTCTGGGAGGAGATCCCTCAGGAGACCATCCGCCACCTCATCAGGAGCATGCCCAGGCGTTGTAGGGAGGTCATACAGGCATGTGGAGGCCACACACACTACTGAGCCTCATTTTGACTTGTTTTAAGGACATTACATCAAAGTTGGATCAGCCTGTAGTGTGGTTTTCCACTTTAATTTTGAGTGTGACTCCAAATCCAGACCTCCGTGGGTTGATACATTTGATTTCCATTGATAATTTTTGTGTGATTTTGTTGTCAGCACATTCAACTATGTAAAGAAAAAAGAAAAATTCATTCAGATCTAGGATGTGTTATTTTAGTGTTCCCTCTATTTTTTTGAGCAGTGTATAAGATACCAGAGGCTGCTGAGGATAGTCAGCTGAATGGAGAAACTAGCTGCTACTAACAGATGAATAGAGGGTAGCCAGCTGCTACTAACAGATGAATAGAGGGTAGCTAGCTGCTACTAATAGCTGAATAGAGGGTAGCCAGCTGCTACTAACATAGAGATGAATAGAGGGTAGCTAGCTGCTACTAACAGATGAAAAGAGGGTAGCCAGCTGCTACTAACAGCTGAATAGAGGGGAGCTAGCTGCTACTAACAGATGAATAGAGGGTAGCTAGCTGCTACTAACAGATGAATAGAGGGTAGCTAGCTGCTACTAACAGATGAATAGAGGGTAGCTAGCTGCTACTAACAGATGAATAGAGGGTAGCTAGCTGCTACTAACAGATGAATAGAGGGTAGCTAGCTGCTACTAACAGATGAATAGAGGGTAGCTAGCTGCTACTAACAAATGAATAGAGGGTAGCCAGCTGCTACTAACAGATGAATAGAGGGTAGCTAGCTGCTACTAACAGATGAATAGAGGGTAGCTAGCTGCTACTAACAGATGAATAGAGGGTAGCTAGCTGCTACTAACAGATGAATAGAGGGTAGCTAGCTGCTACTAACAGATGAATAGAGGGTAGCTAGCTGCTACTAACAGATGAATAGAGGGTAGCCAGCTGCTACTAACAGATGAATAGAGGGTAGCCAGCTGCTACTAACAGATGAATAGAGGGTAGCTAGCTGCTACTAACAGATGAATAGAGGGTAGCTAGCTGCTACTAACAGATGAATAGAGGGTAGCTATTAGTAGCTATTAGTAGCAGCTAGCTACCCTCTATTCATCTGTGACTAATAAAATTTGATTTGATTTGATTTGATTTGATTTAGCCAGCTGCTACTAACAGATGAATAGAGGGTAGCTAGCTGCTACTAACAGATGAATAGAGGGTAGCTAGCTGCTACTAACAGATGAATAGAGGGTAGCCAGCTGCTACTAACAGATGAATAGAGGGGAGCTAGCTGCTACTAACAGCTGAATAGAGGGTAGCTAGCTGCTACTAACAGCTGAATAGAGGGGAGCTAGCTGCTACTAATAGCTGAAATTAGGGTAGCTCTCTGTGTGTGTGTGTGTGTGTGTGTGTGTGTGTGTGTGTGTGTGTGTGTGTGTGTGTGTGTGTGTGTGTGTGTGTGTGTGTGTGTGTGTGTGTGTGTGTGTGTGTGTGTGTGTGTGTGTGTGTAAGAGGGGCCTCTGTTTCGGGAAGAGGTCTATTGTCTTTTTGGGGCGTGCACCCCAGGACCCCTCCTGCTTAACTCCCCTCAAGCCTGCCACAACACCAGACAGGGGCCTCCCTCAATGCTCAATGCAACACCCCTAAAACTGACTCAGTGGTTAAGGGGTACACGCCTACACTAAAGGAAAAGTAACCTTGTGTCTGTATTGACACATTGATATACACAAACCAAAACAAACTGTCTGGAAGTGTGGCTCTGACATAGGCATGCACTCAAAACAGAATCAACAGTAAAACATATGAAATACAGAGAGACTGTGCTGTATGTCACCAGTTTTTTGTTGTTTTGTTTTGTTTTGTCTCTGTCTGTCTGTCTGTCTGTCTGTCTGTCTGTCTGTCTGTCTGTCTCTCTCTCTCTCTTTGTATCTGTCTGTCTCTCTGGCTGCTTTTCTCTCTGCTTGTCACTCTGCCTGCCTGTCTGTCTTTGTCTGTCTGTCTCCCTCTCTGTCTACCGGTCTGTCTGTCTGTCTGTCTGTCTGTCTGTCTGTCTGTCTGTCTGTCTGTCTGTCTGTCTGTCTGTCTGTCGTGTCTGTCGTGTCTGTCGTGTCTGTCTGTCTGTCTGTCGTGTCTGTCGTGTCTGTCTGTCTGTCTGTCTGTCTGTCTGTCTGTCTGTCTGTCTGTCTGTCGTGTTTGTGTGTCTGTCTGTCGTGTCTGTCGTGTCTGTCTGTCTGTCTTGTCTGTCTTGTCTGTCGTGTCTGTCGTGTCTGTCTGTCTGTCTGTCTGTCTGTCTGTCTGTCGTGTCGTGTGTGTGCGTGTGCGTGTGCTGTGTGCTGTGTGCTGTGTGCTGTGTGTGTGTGTGTGTGTGTGTGTGTGTGTGTGTGTGTGTGTGTGTGTGTGTGTGTGTGTGTGTGTGTGTGTGTGTGTGTGTGTGTGTGTGTGTGTGTGTGTGTGTGTGTATGTGTGGAGAACAAAGGCTGTGCTTCAGACTGCAGGACTAACCATTTGGTCATCTGACCTCTGCAGACCCACCGCCTCACCGGTCAACCTTCGCCCCCTCCTTCTCCTTCTCCCCCCATCCCCCTATCTAATCGCTCAGAGGGGGGAGGGAAGGAAGGAAGGAAGGAGGGAGGGAGGGAGGGAGGATGGATGGATGGAGAGAGAAGAGGGAGAGAGGTAGAGGGATGGATGGATGGAGAGAGAAGAGGGAGGGAGGGAGGGAGGATGGATGGATGGAGAGAGAAGAGGGAGGGAGGTAGAGGGATGGATGGATGGAGAGAGAAGAGGGAGGGAGGTAGAGGGATGGATGGAGAGAGTGTGAGAGAGAGAAAGCAGGAGTAAAGGTGTGTGTGTGTGTAAGGAGGGATCATTAGTGAAAAGAGCAGGACAGGAAGAGAGATGGTGAGAGAAGGACAGATATGGTGAGAGATAGAGAGAGATGGTGAGAGAAGGACAGAGATGGTGAGAGAAGGACAGAGATGGTGAAAGATGGTGGGAGAAGGTGAGTGAAGGAGAGATGGTGAGAGAAAAAGAGAGATGGTGAGAGAAACAGAGAGATGGTGAGAGAAGGAGAGAGATGGTGAGAGAAACAGAGAGATGGTGAGAGAAGGAGAAAGATGGTGAGAGAAATAGAAAGATGATGAGAGAAAGAGAAAGATGGTAAGAGAAGGTGAGAGAAGGAGAAAGATGGTGAGAGATGGTGAGGGAAACAGAGAGGTGGTGAGAGAAGGAGAAAGATGGTGAGAGAAACAGAGAGATGGTGAGAGAAGGAGAGAGATGGTGAGAGAAACAGAGAGATGGTGAGAGAAGGAGAAAGATGGTGAGAGAAAGAGAAAGATGATGAGAGAAAGAGAAAGATGGTGAGAGAAGGTGAGAGAAGGAGAAAGATGGTGAGGGAAACAGAGAGGTGGTGAGAGAAGGAGAAAGATGGTGAGAGAAGGAGAGAGGTGTGAGAGAATCAGAGAGAGGGTGAGAGAAGGAGAGAGATGGTGAGAGATAGTGAGAGAAGGAGAGAGATGGTGAGAGAAACAGAGAGATGGTGAGAGAAGGAGAGAGAAGGAGAGAGAAGGAGAGAGAAGGAGAGAGAAGGAGAGAGATGGTGAGAGATGGTGAGAGAAGGAAAGAGATGGTGAGAGAAACAGAGAGATGGTGAGAGAAGGAGAGAGAAGGAGAGAGATGGTGAGAGATGGGGAGAGAAGGAGAGAGATGGTGAGAGAAGGAGAGAGATGGTGAGAGAAACAGAGAGATGGTGAGAGAAGGAGAGAGAAGGAGAGAGATGGTGAGAGATGGTGAGAGATGGTGAGAGAAGGAGAGAGATGGTGAGAGAAGGTGAGAGAAGGAGAAATATGGTGAGAGAGGGGGTGAGAGAAAGAGAGAGATGGTGAGAGATAGTGAGAGAAGGAGAGAGATGGTGAGAGAAACAGAGAGATGGTGAGAGAAGGAGAGAGAAGGAGAGAGATGGTGAGAGATGGTGAGAGATGGTGAGAGAAGGAGAGTGATGGTGAAAGAAAGAGAAAGATGGTGAGAGAAGGAGAGATGGTGAGAGATGGTGAGAGAAAGAGAAAGATGGTGCGAGAAGGAGAGAGATGGTGAAAGAAGGAGAGAGATGGTGAGAGGAGGTGAGAGAAAGAGAGAGCTAGTGAGAGATGGTGAGAGATGGTGAGCAAAAGAGAGAGATGGTGAAAGGTGGTGAAAGAAGGAGAGATATAGTGAGAGAAGGAGAAAAATGGTGAGAGAAGGTGAGAGAAAGAGATAGCTGGTGAGAGATGGAGGAAATGGTGAGAGAAGGTGAGATAAAGAGAGAGCTGGTGAGATATGGTGAGAGAAGGAGAGAGATGGTGAAAGATGGTGAGAGAGAGATGTGAGGGATGGTGAGAGAAAGAGAGAGATGGTGAGAGAAAGAGAAAGATGGTGAGAGAAGGAGAGATGGTGAGAGATGGTGAGAGAAAGAGAAAGATGGTGCGAGAAGGAGAGAGATGGTGAAAGAAGGAGAGAGATGGTGAGAGGAGGTGAGAGAAAGAGAGAGCTAGTGAGAGATGGTGAGAGATGGTGAGCAAAAGAGAGAGATGGTGAAAGGTGGTGAAAGAAGGAGAGATATAGTGAGAGAAGGAGAAAAATGGTGAGAGAAGGTGAGAGAAAGAGATAGCTGGTGAGAGATGGAGGAAATGGTGAGAGAAGGTGAGATAAAGAGAGAGCTGGTGAGATATGGTGAGAGAAGGAGAGAGATGGTGAAAGATGGTGAGAGAGAGATGTGAGGGATGGTGAGAGAAAGAGAGAGATGGTGAGATATAGTGAGAGAAACAGAGAGAAGGTGAGAGATAGTGAGAGAAGGAGAGAGATGGTGAAAGAAGGTGAGAGATAGTGAGAGAAACAGAGAGATGGTGAGAGATAGTGAGAGAAGGAGAGAGAGAAGGTGAGAGATGGTGAGAGAAGGAGAGAGATGGTGAGAGATGGTGAGAGAAGGTGAGAGATAGTGAGATAGTGAGAGAAACAGAGAGAAGGTGAGAGATGGTGAGAGATAGTGAGAGAAGGTGAGAGATAGTGAGAGATGGTGAGAGAAGGTGCGAGATAGTGAGAGAAACAGAGAGAAGGTGAGAGATGGTGAGAGATAGTGAGAGATACAGAGAGAAGGAGAGAGATGGTGAGAGAAGGAGAGAGATGGTGAGAGAAGGTGAGAGATAGTGAGAGAAACAGAGAGAAGGTGAGAGATGGTGAGAGATAGTGAGAGAAACAGAGAGAAAGTGAGAGATAGTGAGAGATGGTGAGAGATGGTGAGAGATGGTGAGAGATAGTGAGAGAAACAGAGAGAAGGTGAGAGATGGTGAGCTGGCGTGACATTCTGAGATCAGGACGAATGGGTAGCGGCTCCCGGTGGCTGAGATTGCTTTATAGCATTTCATTTGGTTTGTTCCACTGCTTGGGTGAGCACAGGCCCGGTTATGGATTTATATTCTAATGCGCTGGAGCAGGCGCTGAGAGAGGCCAATGAGGCAGCTGCTGGAGCAGGGGGGACCCACGTGCAGGGGGCCTGATCAATAGGATAGGCCTGGGGAGAGGGGAGGGAGGTTGGGACGGGGCAGAATAGGGAGGGAGGGAGGCAGGGCTGGGGGCTGGGGTATAGAACCGAAGCTGGAAACATGGCTGAAGCTGGGGTACAGGGCTGAAGCTGGGGTACAGGGCTGAAGCTGGGGTACAGGGCTGAAGCTGGGGTATAGGGCTGAAGCTGAGGTTTAGAACCGAAGCTGGAAACAGGGCTGATGCTGGGGTACAGGGCTGAAGCTGGGGTACAGGGCTGAGGCTGGGGTACAGGGCTGAAGCTGGGGTATAGGGCTGAAGCTGGGGTACAGGGCTGAAGCTGGGGTATAGGGCTGAAGCTGGGGTACAGGGCTGAGGCTGGGGTATAGGGCTGAAGCTGGGGTACAGGGCTGAAGCTGGGGTACAGGGCTGAAGCTGGGGTACAGGGCTGAGGCTGGGGTACAGGGCTGAAGCTGGGGTATAGGGCTGAAGCTGGGGTATAGGGCTGAAGCTGGGGTATAGGGCTGAAGCTGGGGTACAGGGCTGAAGCTGGGGTATAGGGCTGAGGCTGGGGTACAGGGCTGAGGCTGGGGTACAGGGCTGAAGCTGGGGTACAGGGCTGAAGCTGGGGAGGGAGAGGGGAGGGGAGGCAGGCTCTATGTACGCTTGCTAGCGGCTAAGCTAAATGTACAGCTTACTATTGGCAGCCACTAGCAGCTCCCAGAGTCAACACAGGGGAGTACAGAAGCCGTTATGTCAGCAATGACAGAGCTAATAGCACTGTAATAGTAGTCCTCGTCACAGTAACTGTAGACAGTAGCCTAGATTTTAGTTGACTGTTGATCCCAAAACACTGTGCAGTTCCTTGCTGTAGATTTAACCAATAAGGCACGAGGTGGTGTGGTAAATAGCCAATATACCACGGCTAAGGGCTGTTCTTAGGCAAGACGCAACGCGGAGTGCCTGGACACAGCCCTTAGCTGTGGTATATTGGCCATATAGCACAAACCCCAGAGATTCCTTATTGCTATTATAAACTGGTTACCCTGGCAATTGGATTTAAATTCATGAGTACATTCGCAATGACTCCACCCATTATGCCATCAGTGACTTGAATGGAGAGGCCCATTCTATGAATTCTATTTCTATGCCCGCAACAACTAGGACCACTACAACCACTACAACCAGGACCACTACAACCAGGAACACTACAACCAGGACCACTACAACCAGGACCACTACAACCAGGACCACTACAACCAGGACCACTATAAAACCTCTACAACCAGGACCACTACAACCAGGACCCCATAAAACCACTACAACCAGGACCACTACAACCAGGACCCCTATGAAACCACTACAACCAGGACCCTTATAAAACCACTACAACCAGGACCACTACAACCAGGACCACTACAACAGGACCCCTATAAAACCTCTACAACCAGGACCCTTATGAAACCACTACAACCAGGACCCTTATAAAACCTCTACAACCAGGACCACTACAACCAGGACCCCTATAAAACATCTACAACCAGGACCACTACAACCAGGACCCCTATAAAACCACTACAACCAGGACCACTACAACCAGGACCCCTATAAAACCACTACAACCAGGACCCCTATAAAACCACTACAACCAGGACCACTATAAAACCTTATAGTGGTCCTGGTTGTAGTGGTCCTGGTTGTAGTGGTCCTGGTTGTAGTGGTCCTGGTTGTAGTGATCCTGGTTGTAGTGGTCCTGGTTGTAGTGGTTTTATAGGGGTCCTGGTTGTAGTGGTTTTATAGGGGTCCTGGTTGTAGTGGTCCTGGTTGTAGAGGTTTTATAAGGGTCCTGGTTGTAGTGGTCCTGGTTGTAGAGGTTTTATAAGGGTCCAGGTTGTAGTGGTCCTGGTTGTAGTGGTTTTATAGGGGTCCTGGTTGTAGTGGTCCTGGTTGTAGTGGTTTTATAAGGGTCCTGGTTGTAGTGGTCCTGGTTGTAGTGGTCCTGGTTGTAGTGGTTTTATAGTGGTCCTGGTTGTAGTGGTTTTATAGGGGTCCTGGTTGTAGTGGTCCTGGTTGTAGTGGTTTTATGGGGTCCTGGTTGTAGTGGTCCTGGTTGTAGAGGTTTTATAGTGGTCCTGGTTGTAGTGGTCCTGGTTGTAGTGGTCCTGATTGTAGTGTTCCTAGTTGTAGTGGTCCTGGTTGTAGTGGTCCTGGTTGTAGTGGTTGTAGTGGTCCTAGTTGTTGCGGGCATAGAAATAGAATTCATAGAATGGGCCTCTCCATTCAAGTCACTGATGGCATAATGGGTGGAGTCATTGCGAATGTACTCATGAATTTAAATCCAATTGCCAGGGTTAGAGGTTTCAAGCCCTTCCTATGGAGTCTATTTCCATAGTTGGAGGTCTGTCTATGGGCTACAGAGAGATCTAGCCTACGGCATGGCGGAAGCTCCTCTTCCATTTACATAAGAGGCTCTGTAATGGGATTGTGGAGGTAGGAGCTAGTCGTTTGGCTTTTGGCCCAGTAGCCTGTCGTAACGGGATTATATTTCTCAGTCATTCAGCAGATGAACCTGGGACAGTATATACTAGGAATGCATTAAGGTACTACCGTCAAAGGACTCCCAAACTTTAGGACGGGAGGCTGGATTTATATCAGATATAAACATTACCTTTTTCAAAACACATTTTTGTTAACAGTAGAGAAGTACGGAGGAATTTTTTCTTAGAAATAATTTTGGTTTAATAAATAACGTTGAAATAAAATAAGAATAGAATAATTTCCGAATGAAAATACCTGTACAAATCCGTTATGGGGTGTACACTTCAAATGTAGCTGCAGAAAAAACTATATTGTGTTCTATTAATTAATAACGTCTTGTTCTTATTAAATCATGTATTGGTGGACAACAGCTCTTCTTAAAAAGCTTTAACAGAAAGAAGGTTTCCAGTTAAGGGTTTATGTGTTTAAACTGTGAGAGATTCTAAACACATTGGCTCAGCGTCGTCTAGGGAATCGACGGTCTACATATCACATAGAATGATAGCAGTGAGACATTATTCTTTCTCTCTCTCTCTCTCTCTCTCTCTCTCTCTCTCTCTCTCTCTCTCTCTCTCTCTCTCTCTCTCTCTCTCTCTCTCTCTCTCTCTCTCTCTCTCTCTCTCTCTCTCTCTCTCTCTCAGCTATTGTAAAGTGAGGGACTCTCCCAGGTTAACAGTACAGGGACTCTCCCAGGTTAACAGTACAGGGACTCTCCCAGGTTAACAGTACAGGGACTCTCCCAGGTTAACAGTACAGGGACTGGGTGAATCAGTGAGGGACTCTCCCAGGTTAACAGTACAGGGACTGGGTGAATCAGGGAGGGACTCTCCCAGGTTATCAGTACAGGGACTGGGGGAATCAGGGAGGGACTCTCCCAGGTTAACAGTACAGGGACTGGGTGAATCAGTGAGGGGACTCTCCCAGGTTAACAGTACAGGGACTGGGGGAATCAGGGAGGGACTCTCCCAGGTTAACAGTACAGGGACTGGGGGAATCAGTGAGGGACTCTCCCAGGTTAACAGTACAGGGACTGGGTGAATCAGTGAGGGGACTCTCCCAGGTTAACAGTACAGGGACTGGGGGAATCAGGGAGGGTCTCTCCCAGGTTAACAGTACAGGGACTGGGGGAATCAGTGAGGGACTCTCCCAGGTTAACAGTACAGGGACTGGGTGAATGAGTGAGGGTCTCTCCCAGGTTAACAGTACAGGGACTGGGGGAATCAGTGAGGGGACTCTCCCAGGTTAACAGTACAGGGACTGGGTGAATCAGGGAGGGACTCTCCCAGGTTAACAGTACAGGGACTGGGGGAATCAGTGAGGGACTCTCCCAGGTTAACAGTACAGGGACTGGGTGAATCAGTGAGGGACTCTCCCAGGTTAACAGTACAGGGACTGGGTGAATCAGTGAGGGACTCTCCCAGGTTAACAGTACAGGGACTGGGTGACTCAGGGAGGGACTCTCCCAGGTTAACAGTACAGGGACTGGGTGACTCAGGGAGGGACTCTCCCAGGTTAACAGTACAGGGACTGGGTGACTCAGTGAGGGACTCTCCCAGGTTAACAGTACAGGGACTGGGTGACTCAGTGAGGGGACTCTCCCAGGTTAACAGTCCAGGGACTGGGGGAATCAGGGAGGGACTCTCCCAGGTTAACAGTACAGGGACTGGGTGAATGAGTGAGGGACTCTCCCAGGTTAACAGTACAGGGACTGGGTGAATCAGTGAGGGACTCTCCCAGGTTAACAGTACAGGGACTGGGTGACTCAGTGAGTGATTTCAACAACATTGTATTTCGTCATGATTCGCCCAGTTACATACAATTGCACGCTATAGCTCAACTGTCGTTTAAGCGGAGTTCTTTTAAAAGTTATTTCAATAAAAAATGGGTTAAAAAATGGGTTGGCATCGTATACAGTGGGGAGAACAAGTATTTGATACACGGCCAATTTTGCAGGTTTTCCTACTTACAAAGCATGTAGAGGTCTGTAATTTTTTATCATAGGTACACTTCAACTGTGAGAGACCAGAAAATCCAGAAAATGAAAGTCCGTATTGCCCAGCGACAGCCCCGAAACCTGAAGGATCTGGAGAAGGTCTGTATGGAGGAGTGGGCCAAAATCCCTGCTGCAGTGTGTGCAAACCTGGTCAAGAACTACAGGAAACGTATGATCTCTTTAATTGCAAACAAAGGTTTCTGTACCAAATATTAAGTTCTGCTTTTCTGATGTATCAAATACTTATGTCATGCAATAAAATGCTAATTAATTACTTAAAAATCATACAATGTGATTTCTGGATTTTTGTTTTAGAGTCCGTCTCTCACAGTTGAAGTGTACCTATGATAAAAAATTACAGACCTCTACATGCTTTGTAAGTAGGAAAACCTGCAAAATCGGCAGTGTATCAAATACTTGTTCTCCCCACTGTATATCACAATGTTTTATGGGTACATAGTCACGAAAAGTACAAAGGTTGATGTCTCCCAACCCTACTAGTATCACGACTACAATACCCCATGTCAGGAGATGAGCTGCAGGTCTGTGGTGTTTCTGTAAACAGGCTGATAGTCTTCACCCTGGCAATATGACTGGGAGGTTGAGGTAAATAAACCCCCCCACACACACACTGTACAACCCCCATCCCACACACACACACACACACACACTGTACAACCCCCCTCCCACACACACACACACACACACACACACACACACACACACACACACACACACACACACACACACACACACACACACACACACACTGTACAACCCCCCTCGCACACACACACACACACACACACACACACACACACACACACACACACACACACACACACACACACACACACACACACACACACACACACACACACACACACACACTGTACAACCCCCCTCGCACACACACACACACACACACACACACACACACACACACACACACACACACACACACACACACACACACACACACACACTGTACAACCCCCCTCGCACACACACACACTGTACAACCCCCCTCGCACACACACACACACACACACACACACACACACACACACACACACACACACACACACACACACACACACACACCATGTACAACCCCCCTCCAAACACACACACACACACACACACACACACACACACACACACACACACACACACACACACACACACAAACACACTGTACAACCCCCCTCCCTCCCTCCCTCCCTCCCTCCCTCCCTCCCTCCCTCCCTCCCTCCCTCCCTCACACACACACACACACACACACACACACACACACACACACACACACACACACACACACACACACACACACACACACACACCATGTACAACCCCCCTCCAAACACACACACACACACACACACACACACACACACACACACACACACACACACACAAACACACTGTACCCTCCCACCCTCCCTCCCTCCCTCCCTCCCTCCCTCCCACACACACACACACACACACACACACACACACACACACACACACACACACACACACACACACACACACACACACACACACACACACACACACACACACACACACACAAACACACTGTACAACCCCCCACCCACACACACACACACACACTGTACAACCCCCCTCCCACCCACACACACACACACACACACACACACTCCCACCCTGCACCTAAAGGACCCCTATCCTATAGACGGGGTGTGTCTGAGCAGTAGGTAGTGAGGCCTTTGCAGAGACACACACTACAGATGGAATCAATACAGCTCTGCCCCCATTCAAGGTGAAACCAAATAAACCTGTCCAGAAGCTATGAGAAATAGACCATGTGGTACAGCAGGACCAATGAGAGCTGTCGTTATACAACCATTAAACATCCTTCCCAACTCGCTCACAACCCACCGACCAGCTAGCTTCTCACAAATCAAATCAAATGTTATTTTTGTCACATTCTTCGTAAACAACAGGTGTAGACTAACAGTGAAATGCTTACGGATCCTTTTTTCAACAATGTAGAGAGAAAGAAAATAGAGAGATAATAGAAAAGTAATAACTCGTAATAATACAAGTGTTAATAGATACATAATAATAACTAGGTTATATACAAGGGGTACCAGTAGTAATGATAACTAGGCTATATACAAGGAGTACCAGTACTAATGATAACTAGGCTATATACAAGGAGTACCAGTACTAATGATAACTAGGCTATATACAAGGGGTACCAGTACTAATGATAACTAGGCTATATACAAGGGGTACCAGTACTGAGTAATGATAACTAGGTTATATACAAGGAGTACCAGTACTAATGATAACTAGGCTATATACAAGGAGTACCAGTACTGAGTAATGATAACTAGGTTATATACAAGTACCAGTAGTAATGATAACTAGGCTATATACAAGGGGTACCAGTAGTAATGATAACTAGGTTATATACAAGTAGTACCAGTAGTAATGATAACTAGGCTATATACAAGGGGTACCAGTACTAATGATAACTAGGTTATATACAAGGGGTACCAGTAGTAATGATAACTAGGTTATATACAAGGGGTACCAGTACTAATGATAACTAGGTTATATACAAGTAGTACCAGTAGTAATGATAACTAGGTTATATACAAGGGGTACCAGTACTGAGTAATGATAACTAGGCTATATACAAGGGGTACCAGTACTGAGTAATGATAACTAGGTTATATACAAGGGGTACCAGTACTAATGATAACTAGGTTATATACAAGGGGTACCAGTAGTAATGATAACTAGGTTATATACAAGGGGTACCAGTACTAATGATAACTAGGTTATATACAAGTAGTACCAGTAGTAATGATAACTAGGCTATATACAAGGGGTACCAGTACTAATGATAACAAGGCTATATACAAGGGGTACCAGTACTAATGATAACTAGGCTATATACAAGGGGTACCAGTACTGAGTAATGATAACAAGGCTATATACAAGGGGTACCAGTAGTAATGATAACTAGGCTATATACAAGGGGTACCAGTACTAATGATAACTAGGCTATATACAAGGGGTACCAGTACTGAGTAATGATAACAAGGCTATATACAAGGGGTACCAGTACTAATGATAACTAGGCTATATACAAGGGGTACCAGTACTGAGTAATGATAACTAGGCTATATACAAGGGGTACCAGTACTAATGATAACTAGGCTATATACAAGGGGTACCAGTACAGAGTAATGATAACTAGGCTATATACAAGTAGTACCAGTACTAATGATAACTAGGCTATATACAAGGGGTACCAGTACTGAGTAATGATAACTAGGCTATATACAAGGGGTACCAGTACCAAGTCCCCCTCTCCCACCTTACGTCACAACAACAAACACTCCACGATCCCCCTCTCCACCCCTCCTTTCTCATCTGTAACCACAGGCCAGTCATCAGGAATACTTCCTAAATTAAACAGGGTCATCCTGGCCGCGTCAATCCCTGATCCTCTCCTCCCATCCAGCCTGCATCTTATTTACCCATAACACACCTCCCGTACCTACAGTATCCTCCACCCCTCTACTGCTGCCCCCAGAGACAGACAGACAGACAGACAGACAGACAGACAGACAGACAGACAGACAGACAGACAGACAGACAGACAGACAGACACGACAGACAGACACACAAACACGACAGACAGACAGACAGACAGACAGACAGACAGACAGACAGACAGACAGACAGACAGACAGACAGACAGACAGACAGACCGGTAGACAGAGAGGGAGACAGACAGACAAAGACAGACAGGCAGGCAGAGTGACAAGCAGAGAGAAAAGCAGCCAGAGAGACAGACAGATACAGAGAGAGAGAGACAGACAGACAGACAGACAGACAGACAGACAGACAGACAGACAGACAGACAGACAGACAGACAGAGACAGGCATACAGAGAGGCAGACATACAGGGAGAGAGAGACAGGGAGATAGAGACAGACAGACCGACAAACACCCAGAGACAGACAAGCAGGCAGACAGACACAAAGAGAGACAGACACACAGAGAAATAGACAGGCAGGCAGACAGACACACAGAGAAATAGACAGCCAGGCAGACAGACACACAGAGAAATAGAGAGTGCCCCCCCTGGATGGGTCTGTAGGATCTCTGTCCGTCTCCCTGTCCGTCTGTCTGTCTGTCTGTCTCCCTGTCCGTCCGTCTGTCCGTCTGTCTGTCTGTCCGTCCGTCCGTCCGTCCGTCCGTCCGTCCGCCCGTCCGCCCGCCCGCCCGCCCGCCCGCCCGCCCGCCCGCCCGTCCGTCCGTCCGTCCGTCCGTCCGTCCGTCTGTCTGTCTGTCTGTCTGTCTGTCTGTCTGTCTGCCTAACTGCCTGCCTGCCTGCCTGCCTGCCTTGTCTGTATGTATGCCTGTCTGTTCGGTCTTTCTGTCTTTACGTATGTCTGTCTGCTTGTCTTTCCACCTTGTCTGTCTGTCTGTCTGCTTGTCTGTCTACCTTGTCTGTCTGTCTACCTTGTCTGTCTGTCTGTCTGCTTGTCTTTCTACCTTGTCTGTCTACCTACCCTGTTTGTGTGCATGTCTGCTCGGTCTGACCAACCAAACCCAATTTGCCCACTATAAGCTGGTTAAGGAGTGGCAGAGAGCTAATCCTAAAGGGCTGTTGATGCCACTATACTACTCTAAGATACACCGCTGATTAACAAAACACACTCTCTCACACTCAGCAGATGAGTGTACTACGGAGACCACTGATGAAAATTCCCTGTGTGTGCATTTTCTTGTGTATCCGTCTGAATGGGCTTTGTCTGAGTGATTTGACTGTCTCTGTCTCTTCCCCTGTAGAGTCCTTAGTTCACCATAAGACTCTGTCTCTTCCCCTGTAGAGTCCTTAGTTCACCATAAGACTATCTGTCTCTTCCCCTGTAGAGTCCTTAGTTCACCATAAGACTCTGTCTCTTCCCCTGTAGAGTCCTTAGTTCACCATAAGACTCTCTGTCTCTTCCCCTGTAGAGTCCTTAGTTCACCATAAGACTCTGTCTCTTCCCCTGTAGAGTCCTTAGTTCACCATAAGACTCTCTGTCTCTTCCCCCTGTAGAGTCCTTAGTTCACCATAAGACTCTGTCTCTTCCCCTGTAGAGTCCTTAGTTCACCATAAGACTCTCTGTCTCTTCCCCCTGTAGAGTCCTTAGTTCACCATAAGACTCTGTCTCTTCCCCTGTAGAGTCCTTAGTTCACCATAAGACTCTCTGTCTCTTCCCCTGTAGAGTCCTTAGTTCACCATAAGACTCTGTCTCTTCCCCTGTAGAGTCCTTAGTTCACCATAAGACTCTCTGTCTCTTCCCCTGTAGAGTCCTTAGTTCACCATAATACTGTCTCTTCCCCTGTAGAGTCCTTAGTTCACCATAAGACTCTCTGTCTCTTCCCCCTGTAGAGTCCTTAGTTCACCATAAGACTCTGTCTCTTCCCCTGTAGAGTCCTTAGTTCACCATAAGACTCTCTGTCTCTTCCCCTGTAGAGTCCTTAGTTCACCATAAGACTCTCTGTCTCTTCCCCTGTAGAGTCCTTAGTTCACCATAATACTGTCTCTTCCCCTGTAGAGTCATTAGTTCAGTTCACCATAAGACTATCTGTCTCTTCCCCTGTAGAGTCCTTAGGCCTTAGTTCACCATAAGACTCTCTGTCTCTTCCCCTGTAGTCCTTAGTTCACCATAAGACTCTCCGTCTATTCCCCTGTAGAGTCCTTAGTTCACCATAAGACTGTCTCTTCCCCTGTAGTCCTTAGTTCACCATAAGACTCTCTGTCTCTTCCCCTGTAGTCCTTAGTTCACCATAAGACTCTCCGTCTATTCCCCTGTAGAGTCCTTAGTTCACCATAAGACTGTCTCTTCCCCTGTAGTCCTTAGTTCACCATAAGACTCTCTGTCTCTTCCCCTGTAGAGTCCTTAGTTCACCATAATACTCTGTCTCTTCCCCTGTAGAGTCCTTAGTTCACCATAAGACTATCTGTCTCTTCCCCTGTAGAGTCCTTAGTTCACCATAAGACTGTCTCTTCCCCTGTAGAGTCCTTAGTTCACCATAAGACTCTCTGTCTCTTCCCCTGTAGAGTCCTTAGTTCACCATAAGACTGTCTCTTCCCCTGTAGAGTCCTTAGTTCACCATAAGACTCTCTGTCTCTTCCCCTGTAGAGTCCTTAATTTACCATAAGACTGTCTCTTCCCCCTGTAGAGTCCTTAATTCACCATAAGACTGTCTCTTCCCCTGTAGAGTCCTTAGTTCACCATAAGACTCTGTCTCTTCCCCTGTAGAGTCCTTAGTTCACCATAAGACTCTCTGTCTCTTCCCCTGTAGAGTCCTTAGTTCACCATAAGACTCTCTGTCTCTTCCCCTGTAGAGTCCTTAGTTCACCATAACATTTAAAAGTTAACTTGAAGATAAACAGCTAAGGAGCAAAACATTTTACTACATTCCTACATCAACATAATCAGCTTTTGTTGTAACAAAGTCTCAAATTTATACATTTAAAAACGTTGTTCTCTGTATTTTGTACCTAAAATGAATAGAAAGTATTGTGTGAATAGATGACTTTGATTCAAGATCAGAATCAAAGATTGAAAAAAAACATGCTGTTAATAATGAATATGTAAAAAATGTAAAGATATTCCTTCCTTATTGCTAAAAACTATTCAAAATAGTTTAGCAATATTTATCACTGTCCGTGTAAAATCTGTGTAAGGAGTGCGCTGAGAGTCGGGAAGCAAGTTCAGGAAGTGTTCTGATAAATAAAATAACCAATAAACACGAAGCACAAACAACGACATGAAAAAAGAGTCAGCAACACCTGAGGAAAGAGCCCAGGTGAGGGACAGATACAGGGAAGATAATCAAGGAGGTGATGGAGTCCAGGTGAGGGACAGATACAGGGAAGATAATCAAGGAGGTGATGGAGTCCAGGTGAGGGACAGATACAGGGAAGATAATCAAGGAGGTGGTGGAGTCCAGGTGAGGGACAGATACAGGGAAGATAATCAAGGAGGTGATGGAGCCAAGGGGAGGGACAGATACAGGGAAGATAATCAAGGAGGTGATGGAGTCCAGGTGAGGGACAGATATAGGGAAGATAATCAAGGAGGTGATGGAGACCAGGTGAGGGACAGATACAGGGAAGATAATCAAGGAGGTGGTGGAGTCCAGGTGAGGGACAGATACAGGGAAGATAATCAAGGAGGTGATGGAGTCCAGTTGAGGGACAGATACAGGGAAGATAATCAGGGAGGTGATGGAGTCCAGGTGAGGGACAGATACAGGGAAGATAATCAAGGAGGTGATGGAGTCCAGGTGAGTGACAGATACAGGGAAGATAATCAAGGAGGTGATGGAGTCCAGGTGAGGGACAGATACAGGGAAGATAATCAAGGAGGTGATGGAGTCCAGGTGAGTGACAGATACAGGGAAGATAATCAAGGAGGTGATGGAGTCCAGGTGAGGGACAGATACAGAGAAGATAATCAAGGAGGTGACGGAGTCCAGGTGAGTGTCATGAGGCGCTGGTGCGCTTGACGATGGTGACATGTGTGAGGGATAATCAGGAGCCTGATGACCTAGAGGCCGGAGAGGGAGTACACGTGACATATGTTTAGTGTCACTACTATTAACATAATGAAAAGTATAATTACAATCAGAAAATGACTTATTGTTTTTATGTTATATAAGAAATGACCTACATTAGAAATAAAAATGATAATCAGTATATTTTGAGCTGTTTCTGAGCTCAAGCTGTTTTTATGATTTCTTGTGGTTAAAAGAAACGTTTTAAAAATAAGAATGGAAATATATCACAGTACATCACAGTCATTTTCATATTTCCTTTGAAATAATATTTTCCAAGAATCTCAGCCTTTTTTACGGGAGTCTGTGTAAAAAAATATTTTTTTTAAGTATAGATTTTTGAAGCTGTATTGATCCTATACCTGTAATACAGACAGATCCATTTTAATGACATTGTATCTAAATCCCATTTGCTGCTCCCTGGTTTGAAAAACATAACTTAATAAACTAAAAAGGGCTGGACAAACGCTTCATTCTCTCCACCATTTAATCTTTTAAAAAAGGGTGGACGTCTCAGGCCCGAGTTGAACTCTTGTTGAAATACAATTATGAAAAGAACAGAGGAACGCAATCATTAAAACGAAGCAGCAACATGTGGTAAAGTAAAGTAAGGACCTTGTAGAGCGAAGCCGCAATTATTCCAGGAATATTTTACCAAAACAAATCTATATTATTTATATATTATTATTATTATACAGACAGTGTGTCAGCAAAACTACTACATTATATTTCTGTATTCTTTATGTTTTAAACTGAGTCATATGGAATAGTCAGCAGGTCATCTCTCTATAGGGCTCCTCTCTCTATAGGCCCCTCTCTCTATAGGGCCCCTCTCTCTATAGGCCCCTCTCTCTATAGGGCTCCTCTCTCTATAGGCTCCCCTCTCTATAGGGCCCCTCTCTCTATAGGGCCCCTCTCTCTATAGGCCCCTCTCTCTATAGGGCCCCTCTCTCTATAGGGCCCCTCTCTCTATGGGGCTCCTCTCTATATAGGGCTCCTCTCTCTATAGGGCTCCACTCTCTATAGGCTCCTCTCTCTATAGGGCTCCTCTCTCTATAGGGCCCCTCTCTCTATAGGGCCCCTCTCTCTATAGGCCCCTCTCTCTATAGGGCCCCTCTCTCTATAGGGCCCCTCTCTCTATAGGGCCCCTCTCTCTATAGGGCCCCTCTCTCTATAGGGCCCCTCTCTCTATAGGCTCCTCTCTCTATAGGGCTCCTCTCTCTATAGGGCTCCTCTCTCTATAGGGCCCTCTCTCTATAGGCTCCTCTCTCTATAGGGCTCCTCTCTCTATAGGCTCCTCTCTCTATAGGCCCCTCTCTCTATAGGGCTCCTCTCTCTATAGGGCTCCTCTCTCTATAGGGCCCCTCTCTCTATAGGGCTCCTCTCTCTATAGGGCTCCTCTCTCTATAGGGCTCCTCTCTCTATAAGGATCCTCTCTCTATAGGCCCCTCTCTCTATGGGGCTCCTCTCTCTATGGGGCCCCTCTCTCTATGGGGCTCCTCTCTCTATAGGGCCCCTCTCTCTATAGGCCCCTCTCTCTATAGGCTCCTCTCTCTATAGGCACCTCTCTCTATAGGCCCCTCTCTCTATAGGGCCCCTCTCTCTATAGGGCCCCTCTCTCTATAGGGCCCCTCTCTCTATAGGGCTCCTCTCTCTATAGGCCCCTCTCTCTATAGGGCCCCTTTCTCTATAGGGCCCCTCTCTCTATAGGGCCCCTCTCTCTATAGGCCCCTCTCTCTATAGGCCCCTCTCTCTATAGGGCCCCTCTCTCTATAGGGCCCCTCTCTCTATAGGGCTCCTCTCTCTATAGGCCCCTCTCTCTATGGGGCCCCTCTCTCTATGGGGCTCCTCTCTCTATAGGGCCCCTCTCTCTATAGGCCCCTCTCTCTATAGGGCCCCTCTCTCTATAGGGCTCCTCTCTCTATAGGCCCCTCTCTCTATAGGCCCCTCTCTCTATAGGGCTCCTCTCTCTATAGGCCCCTCTCTCTATAGGCTCCTCTCTCTATAGGGCCCCTCTCTCTATAGGGTTCCTCTCTCTATAGGGCTCCTCTCTATATAGGGCCCATCTCTATATAGGGCCCATCTCTCTATGGGGCCCCTCTCTCTATGGGGCCCCTCTCTCTATAGGCTCCTCTCTCTATAGGGCCCCTCTCTCTATAGGGCTCCTCTCTCTATAGGGCCCCTCTCTCTATAGGGCTCCTCTCTCTATAGGGCTCCTCTCTCTATAGGGCCCCTCTCTCTATAGGGCTCCTCTCTCTATAGGGCTCCTCTCTCTATAGGGCCCATCTCTCTATAGGCCCCTCTCTCTATAGGGCCCTCTCTCTATAGACCCCTCTCTCTATAGGGCCCCTCTCTCTATAGGGGTCCTCTCTCTATAGGCCCCTCTCTCTATAGGGCCCTCTCTCTATAGACCCCTCTCTCTATAGGGCCCCTCTCTCTATAGGGCTCCTCTCTCTATAGGCCCCTCTCTCTATAAGGATCCTCTCTCTATAGGGCTCCTCTCTCTATAGGGCCCTCTCTCTATAGGCCCCTCTCTCTATAGGCTCCTCTCTCTATAGGCCCCTCTCTCTATAGGGCTCCTCTCTCTATAGGGCTCCTCTCTCTATAGGCTCCTCTCTCTATAGGCCCCTCTCTCTATAGGCTCCTCTCTCTATAGGCCCCTCTCTCTATAAGGATCCTCTCTCTATAGGGCTCCTCTCTCTATAGGGCCCTCTCTCTATAGGCCCCTCTCTCTGTAGGGCCCCTCTCTCTATAGGGCTCCTCTCTCTATAGGGCCCCTCTCTCTATAGGGCCCTTCTCTCTATGGGGCTCCTCTATGGGGCTCCTCTCTCTATAGGCCCCTCTCTCTATAGGCCCCTCTCTCTATAGGGCCCCTCTCTCTATAGGGCTCCTCTCTCTATAGGCCCCTCTCTCTATAGGCTCCTCTCTCTATAGGACCCCTCTCTCTATAGGGCCCTTCTCTCTATGGGGCTCCTCTATGGGGCTCCTCTCTCTATAGGACCCCTCTCTCTATAGGGCCCCTCTCTCTATGGGGCTCCTCTCTCTATAGGACCCCTCTCTCTATAGGCTCCTCTCTCTATAGGCCCCTCTCTCTATAAGGATCCTCTCTCTATAGGGCTCCTCTCTCTATAGGGCCCTCTCTCTATAGGCCCCTCTCTCTATAGGGCCCCTCTCTCTATAGGGCTCCTCTCTCTATAGGGCCCCTCTCTCTATAGGGCCCTTCTCTCTATGGGGCTCCTCTAAGGGGCTCCTCTCTCTATAGGCCCCTCTCTCTATAGGCCCCTCTCTCTATAGGGCCCCTCTCTCTATAGGGCTCCTCTCTCTATAGGCCCCTCTCTCTATAGGCTCCTCTCTCTATAGGACCCCTCTCTCTATAGGGCCCTTCTCTCTATGGGGCTCCTCTATGGGGCTCCTCTCTCTATAGGCCCCTCTCTCTATGGGGCTCCTGTCTCTATAGGCCCCTCTCTCTATGGGGCCCCTCTCTCTATATGTCCCTCTCTCTATAGGCCCCTCTCTCTATATGTCCCTCTCTCTATAGGCCCCTCTCTCTATGGGGCCCCTCTCTCTATGGGGCTCCTCTCTTTATAGGCCCCCTCTCTCTATAGGGCCCATCTCTCTACAGGCCCCTCTCTCCATAGGGCTCCTCTCTCTATAGGGCACCTCTCTCTATAGGCACCTCTCTCTATAGGCCCCTCTCTCTATATGTCCCTCTCTCTATAGGCCCCTCTCTCTATGGGGCTCCTCTCTCTATAGGCCCCTCTCTCCGTAGGGCTCCTCTCTCTATAGACCCCTCTCTCTATAGACCCCTCTCTCTATAGGGCCCATCTCTCTATAGACCCCTCTCTCTATAGACCCCTCTCTCTATAGGCCCCCTCTCTCTATAGGGCCCATCTCTCCATAGGGCTCCTCTCTCTATAGGCCCCTCTCTCCATAGGGCTCCTCTCTCTATAGGGCCCATCTCTCTATAGGCCCCTCTCTCCGTAGGGCTCCTCTCTCTATAGACCCCTCTCTCTATAGGGCCCATCTCTCTATAGGGCCCATCTCTCTATAGACCCCTCTCTCCATAGGGCTCCTCTCTCTATAGGACCCTTCTCTCTATTGGCTCCTCCCTCTCTGGTCTCTCGCTCTGAACTCTAACAAAGGCAGTGATTCTTCTGACAGTGATTGATCTGAATTACAGCCAGAGAGCTGAAACATCAAGCCAAATTGTCAATTTGATCACTCCAAATGTTTGTAAAATAAGCCCCTTTAATGGGAGGTTACATGTCTGGTGTTGAAACAGGCACATAAAAAGAGGAGAGGGAATGGAGTGGTGAATAAAGGAGGGGAAGGAGCTGAAAGAATAGCGTGGTGACTGGAGGTCATCATTTGGCACGGTGGTTCAGTCAGTGACAGGGGAAGAGGCTACATGCAGCCAGGGGCTAGTCCTTTAGGTAGGAGAGGAGACAGGCAGCCAGGGGCTAGTCCTTTAGGAAGGAGAGGAGACAGGCAGCCAGGGGCTAGTCCTTTAGGAAGGAGAGGAGACAGGCAGCCAGGGGCTAGTCCTTTAGGAAGGAGAGGAGACAGGCAGGAAGGGGCTAGTCCTTTAGGAGGGAGAGGAGACAGGCAGGAAGGGCCTAGTCCTTTAGGTAGGAGAGGAGACAGGCAGGCAGGGGCTAGTCCTTTAGGAAGGAGAGGAGACAGGCAGCCAGGGGCTAGTCCTTTAGGAAGGAGAGGAGACAGGCAGCCAGGGGCTAGTCCTTTAGGAAGGAGAGGAGACAGGCAGCCAGGGGCTAGTCCTTTAGGAAGGAGAGGAGACAGGCAGCCAGGGGCTAGTCCTTTAGGAAGGAGAGGAGACAGGCAGCCAGGGGCTAGTCCTTTAGGAAGGAGAGGAGACAGGCAGCCAGGGGCTAGTCCTTTAGGAAGGAGAGGAGACAGGCAGCCAGGGGCTAGTCCTTTAGGAAGGAGAGGAGACAGGCAGCCAGGGGCTAGTCCTTTAGGAAGGAGAGGAGACAATAAAAGGAAGGCCGGCGCTGTTCCTTTGTGCCTGAATCAATCGATACCCCTGAGCGCACTCTTTTAAACACTCCCCATGTGCTGCAGGGGTGCTGCTGGGGTGCTGCTGGGGTGCTGCTGGGGCAGGGCTGGAACAAAGACTGTCTCCTGTTCCTGAGGCCCCCACTAGAGAGACAAGGGGAGCATCCCAAATAGCATGCTCTATTCCCTGGTTCCCCAATAGGCCCACGTGTGGTTTTATTTGGCCGCTTAAGTTTATGGGGGGGGGGGGAAATATATTCTACAATATAGAAAATAGTAAAAAATAAAGAAAAACCCTTGAATGAGTAGGTGTGTTCAAACTTTTGACTAGTACTGTACAACACAACCTCAAAAAAGTTCTGAGATTGAATCATACTACACCGGCTCCGACACTCGTCTTATGTGGCAGGGCTTGCAAACTATTACAGACTACAAAGGGAAGCACAGCCGCGAGCTGCCCAGTGACACGAGCCTACCAGACGAGCTAAATCACTTCTATGCTCGCATCGAGGCAAGCAACACTGAGGCATGCATGAGAGCATCAGCTGTTCCGGACGACTGTGTGATCACGCTCTCCGTAGCCGACGTCAGTAAGACGTTTAAACAGGTCAATATACACAAGACCGCAGGGCCAGACAGATTACCAGGACGTGTGCTCCGGGCATGTGCTGACCAACTGGCAGGTGTCTTCACTGACATTTTCAACATGTCCTTGATTGAGTCTGTAATACCAACATGTTTCAAGCAGACCACCATAGTCCCTGTGCCCAAGAACACAAAGGCAACCTGCCTAAATGACTACAGACCCGTAGCACTCACGTCTGTAGCCATGAAGTGCTTTGAAAGGTTGGTAATGGCTCAAATAAACACCATTATCCCAGAAACCCTAGACCAACTCCAACTTGCATACCGCCCTAACAGATCCACAGGTGATGCAATCTCTATTGTACTCCACACTGCCCTTTCCCACCTGGACAAAAGGAACACTTACGTGAGAATGCTATTCATTGACTACAGCTCAGCGGTCAACACCATAGTGCCCTCAAATCTCATCACTAAGCTACGGATCCTGGGACTAAACACTTCCCTCTGCAACTGGATCCTGGACTTCCTGACGGGCCACCCCCAGGTGGCGAGGGTAGGTAGCAACACATCTGCCACGCTGATCTTCAACACTGGAGCTCCCCAGGGGTGCATGCTCAGTCCCCTCCTGTACTCCCTGTTCACCCACGACTGCATGGCCAGGCACGACTCCAACACCATCATTAAGTTTGCAAACGACACAACAGTGATCACCGACAATGACGAGACAGCCTATAGGGAGGAGGTCAGAGACCTGGCTGGGTGGTGCCAGAATAACAACCTATCCCTCAACGTAACCAAGACTAAGGAGATGATTGTGGACTACAGGAAAAGGAGGACCGAGCACGCCCCCATTCTCATCGACGGGGCTGTAGTGGAGCAGGTTGAGAGCTTCAAGTTCCTTGGTGTCAACATCAACAGCAACCTAGAATGGTCCAAACACACCAAGACAGTCGTGAAGAGGGCACGACAAAGCCTATTCCCCCTCAGGAAACTGGAAAGATTTGGCATGGGTCCTGAGATCCTCAAAAGGTTCTACAGCTGCAACATCGAGAGCATCCTGACTGGTTGCATCACTGCCTGGTACGGCAATTGCTCAGCCTCTGATCGCAAGGCACTACAGAGGGTAGTGCGTACGACCCAGTACATCACTGGGGCTAAGCTGCCTGCCATCCAGGACCTCTACACCAGGCGGTGTCAGAGGAAGGCCCTAAAAACTGTCAAAGACCCCAGCCACCCCAGTCATAGACTGTTCTCTCTACTACTGCATGGCAAGCGGTACCGGAGTGCCAAGTCTAGGACAAAAAGGCTTCTCAACAGTTTTTACCCCCAAGCCATAAGACACCTGAACAGGTAATCAAATGGCTACCCGGACTATTTGCATTGTGTGCCCCCCCCCCTCAACCCCTCTCTTTACGCTGCTGCTATTGTCTGTTTATATATATGCATAGTTACTTTAACTATACATTCATGTTCATACTACCTCAATCAGCCTGACTAACCGGTGTCTTTATGTAGCCTCGCTACTGTATATAGCCTGTCTTTTTATTGTTGTTTTATTTCTTTACCTACCTATTGTTCACCTAATACCTTTTTTGCACTATTGGTTAGCACCTGTAAGTAAGCATTTCACTGTAAGGTGAATTCGGCTCACGTGACAAATAAACTTTGATTTGATTTGATTCAAGTGATGGCCGGCCGCGTCATCGGCGTGCCATGAAGGCGTCGCTCTCTGACCAAATGTGGTGTGCTATAGGATATTCTACACTCCTAATGAAATCGTGGAGTCTTGTTACCTTCTAGGATCTCTGAGGAATACATACGAACGTGATTTGACTCGTTCAAACAAAGTTTAGGGTGAGATTAGATTTTCACAGATTTCTTTCTTTGCAAATTGAACGAGTGGAAATACAAAATCGCTCTATGGATCTTTTTAGGATATGAAAAATGATTTTATCTAACAAAACAACACTTCCTGTTATCTCTGGGACCCTTTGGATAATAAATCAGAGCAATATTTCAGAATGTAAGTACACATTTCACCTTCAGAGGTGAATTTATCAAACCTATCGCGAAGAAAAAAGTGTTTTGTTGTTAGGATCTCTCCTCAAACAATAGCATGGCATTTTTTCCCGCAGTAATAGCTACTGTAAATTGGACAGTTATATATATATTTTTTAATAATTTTCCCGCTAGCTTCTGTAAATTGTTATATTAACAAGAGTTTAAGCTTTCAGCCGATATAAGACAATTATATGTACCGACATTTGTTGTTTCTCTAAAATCTGCGATCTTGACACAACTCGTTGCATGATTTACAACTGTCCTGTTGATGGAACGCCAACCCTTAATTAACAGGTGTGTTAAAAGTTAATTTGTGAAATGTATTTCCTTCTTAATATGTTTGAGCCAATCAGTTGTTTTGTGACTACAAGGTAGGGGTGGTATACAGAAGATAGCCCTATTTGGTAAAACACCAAGTCCATATTACGGCAAGAACAGCTCAGATAAGCAAAGAGAAACGACAGTCCATCATTACTTTAAGACATGAAGGTCAGTCAACGTAGTCGCAAAAACCATCAATCGCTATGATGAAACTGGCTCTCATGAAGACCGCCACAGCAAAGGAAGACCCAGAGTTACCTCTGCTGCAGAGGATAAGTTAATTCGAGTTACCAGTCTCAGAAATTGCAGCCCAAATAAATGCTTCAGTGTTCAAGTAACAGACACATCTCAACATCAACTGTTCAGACGAGACTGCGTGAATCAGGCCTTCATGGTCAAATTTCTGCAAAGCAACCACTACCAAAGGACACCAATAGTAAGAAGAGACGTGCTTGGGCCAAGAAACATGAGCAATAGACATTAGACTGGTGGGAATCTGTCCTTTGGTCGGATGAGTCCAAATTTGAGATTTTTGGTTCCAACCACAGCGTCTTTGTGAGACGCAGAGTAGGTGAACGGATGATCTCTGCATGCTGGTGACACTGTCAGTGATTTATTTATAATTCAAGGCACACTTAACCAGCATGACAACCACAGCATTCTGCAGTGAAACACCATCCCATCTGGTTTGCGCTTAGTGGGACTATCATTTGTTTTTCAACAGGACAATGACCCAAAACACCTCCAGGCTGTTTAAGGGCTATTTGACCAAGAAGGAGAGTGATGGAGTGCTGCATCAGATGACCTGGCCTCCACAATCACCCGACCTCAACCCAATTGAGATGGTTTGGGATGAGTTGGACCGCAGAGTGAAACAAAAGCAGCCAACAAGTGCTCAGCATATGTGGGAACTCCTTCAAGACTGTTAGAAAATCATTCCAGGTAAAACTGGTTGAGAGAATGCCAAGAGTGTGTAAAGCTGTCATCAAGGGAAAGGGTGTCTACTTTTAAGAATCTCAAATCTCAAATATATTTTGATTTGTTTAACACTTTTTTGGTTACTACATGATTCCATATGTGTTCTTTCATAGTTTTGATGTCTTCACTATTATTCTACAATGTAGAAAATAGTGCAAATAAAGAAAAACCCTGGAATGAGTAGGTGTGTCCAAACCTTTAACTGGTACTGTATATAAAATAAAAACATTATTGTTGTTGGACATAAGACTGTGAAATCACCAGGGAATCAGCTCAAAGTGATTTTAATTCAGGAAATCTGTTCCCAAGTATTCCCACGCATAAATAGAGGCATATCCCAATGTAATCAAGGTTTGAAATGATTCTGTTTTTGTCAAATACCATATCTGGTTGGGATTCTTGTAGTCAATTTGCAGAGTTCAAATGATTTATAACTATGTTCAAGCCCCCTGACCATCCGCTCAAGGACAAATATGCCCACAGCTGAATGTAATTGGGGACCACTGACCTAATCCCTTCTATATAGTACACTACTTTTGACCAGAGCCCTATGGCCCCTGTTCAAAAGTAGTGCACTATATAGGGAATAAGGTTCCGTAGGGCTCTTGTCAAAGGTAGTGCACTATATAGGGAATAAGGTTCCGTAGGGCTCTTGTCAAAGGTAGTGCACTATATAGGGAATAAGGTTCCGTAGGGCTCTTGTCAAAGGTAGTGCACTATATAGGGAATAAGGTTCCGTAGGGCTCTTGTCAAAGGTAGTGCACTATATAGGGAATAAGGTTCCGTAGGGCTCTTGTCAAAGGTAGTGCACTATATAGGGAATAAGGTTCCGTAGGGCTCTTGTCAAAGGTAGTGCACTATATAGGGAATAAGGTTCCGTAGGGCTCTTGTCAAAGGTAGTGCACTATATAGGGAATAAGGTTCCGTAGGGCTCTTGTCAAAGGTAGTGCACTATATAGGGAATAAGGTTCCGTAGGGCTCTTGTCAAAGGTAGTGCACTATATAGGGAATAAGGTTCCGTAGGGCTCTTGTCAAAGGTAGTGCACTATATAGGGAATAAGGTTCCGTAGGGCTCTTGTCAAAGGTAGTGCACTATATAGGGAATAAGGTTCCGTAGGGCTCTTGTCAAAGGTAGTGCACTATATAGGGAATAGGGTTCCGTAGGGCTCTTGTCAAAGGTAGTGCACTATATAGGGAATAAGGTTCCGTAGGGCTCTTGTCAAAGGTAGTGCACTATATAGGGAATAAGGTTCCGTAGGGCTCTTGTCAAAGGTAGTGCACTATATAGGGAATAAGGTTCCGTAGGGCTCTTGTCAAAGGTAGTGCACTATATAGGGAATAAGGTTCCGTAGGGCTCTTGTCAAAGGTAGTGCACTATATAGGGAATAAGGTTCCGTAGGGCTCTTGTCAAAGGTAGTGCACTATATAGGGAATAAGGTTCCGTAGGGCTCTTGTCAAAGGTAGTGCACTATATAGGGAATAAGGTTCCGTAGGGCTCTTGTCAAAGGTAGTGCACTATATAGGGAATAGGGTTCCGTAGGGCTCTTGTCAAAGGTAGTGCACTATATAGGGAATAAGGTTCCGTAGGGCTCTTGTCAAAGGTAGTGCACTATATAGGGAATAAGGTTCCGTAGGGCTCTTGTCAAAGGTAGTGCACTATATAGGGAATAAGGTTCCGTAGGGCTCTTGTCAAAGGTAGTGCACTATATAGGGAATAAGGTTCCGTAGGGCTCTTGTCAAAGGTAGTGCACTATATAGGGAATAGGGTTCCGTAGGGCTCTGGTCTAAAGTAGTGCACTATGTAGGGAATAGGGTTCCGTAGGGCTCTTGTCAAAGGTAGTGCACTATATAGGGAATAAGGTTCCGTAGGGCTCTTGTCAAAGGTAGTGCACTATGTAGGGAATAGGGTTCCGTAGGGCTCTTGTCAAAGGTAGTGCATAGGGCTCTGGTCTAAAGTAGTGCACTATGTAGGGAATAGGGTTCTATAGGGCTCTGGTCTAAAGTAGTGCACTATGTAGGGAATGGGGTGCCATTTGAGAAGCAGACAGGGAAGACAGAGGCCCCTAGACACGGAACACACTCTTGATAACATTCCAAGAACTACGGTCTATTCAGGAGGAAATAAGAATTCGTATTTCAGTTTAGGCTACATTGACTGACATGACATGTAAGTGGGAGGACCCAACAATAGAACGTGAAGAGTGCTTTAGAACAAGTGCTGATGACATTCCCACCATTACTAACCAGGTTTGGATAATTCGACATTTTTATTTACTTCCTGAACTGACTGCATTGAAATGGAATTGACCCCAACCTTTTTCATACTGCAGTTCCGACTGAGGAAAAATGTTGTTATTCCATTCGAAGACTAACGTTGGGGATGGACGATACCCCGGCATATAGGCATAGGTACATGTAGATTTCCCAGACACAGATCCTAGATTATCATTATGAATGGGAAAAAAATCTGCAGGATTAGGCTTCATCTGGGTCCGGGAAACTGGCACTTTGCAATAACCCTATGCCTTCACCTAAACAGTGTAATAGCAACCACTGCTTTCAGCGATGATGCTGAGTGGAAACAGCCAGAATACCGTCTCCTCTCCCACAGCCAGTGCGGGGGTACATTGATCATCGATAAGCAGACGGGTGGATGTGATAGCCAGGGATTGTGGAAAGGAGATCAATATGAAGCCCAAAATTAATGGGTTGGAAAAGAAAATACATGGTAAAAAAAAAAAAAAAGAGTGAGATTTTTGTGAACAAAAAAAACGACAAAATAAGACTTTTCACAAACAGCAAATGTTTTTGTTATTGAAAAGTCAAGTTAAGACAAAAGGAGGTCGTTACCCAGAAAATGTCAACAGACCACAAGCAATAATTGAAAACACAATTTAGGAGAAAAAGGTTAGAGGATGCAGGACGATACTCCTACGTCTGGCTGCCCATCCACAGCCTGTATTGGGAAGGTTACATCTATTTCAGTAGTTTAAGCCAGGCACAGAACATATACCCATCTTCAGATACACTGTATGCTTCCAGGAGAGACTCAAATAAGGAATCTGGAGGAGAGGGAATCTGGAAGAGAGGGAATCTGGAGGAGAGGGAATCTGGAGGAGAGGGAATCTGGAAGAGAGGGAATCTGGAAGAGAGGGAATCTGGAGGAGAGGGAATCTGGAGGAGAGGGAATCTGGAAGAGAGGGAATCTGGAGGAGAGGGAATCTGGAGGAGAGGGAATCTGGAGGAGAGGGAATCTGGAAGAGAGGGAATCTGGAGGAGAGGGAATCTGGAGGAGAGGGAATCTGGAAGAGAGGGAATCTGGAGGAGAGGGAATCTGGAGGAGAGGGAATCTGGAGGAGAGGGAATCTGGAGGAGAGGGAATCTGGAGGAGAGGGAATCTGGAAGAGAGGGAATCTGGAGGAGAGGGAATCTGGAGGAGAGGGAATCTGGAAGAGAGGGAATCTGGAGGAGAGGGAATCTGGAGGAGAGGGAATCTGGAGGAGAGGGAATCTGGAAGAGAGGGAATCTGGAGGAGAGGGAATCTGGAGGAGAGGGAATCTGGAGGAGAGGGAATCTGGAAGAGAGGGAATCTGGAGGAGAGGGAATCTGGAGGAGAGGGAATCTGGAAGAGAGGGAATCTGGAGGAGAGGGAATCTGGAGGAGAGGGAATCTGGAGGAGAGGGAATCTGGAAGAGAGGGAATCTGGAGGAGAGGGAATCTGGAGGAGAGGGAATCTGGAGGAGAGGGAATCTGGAGGAGAGGGAATCTGGAAGAGAGGGAATCTGGAGGAGAGGGAATCTGGAGGAGAGGGAATCTGGAGGAGAGGGAATCTGGAAGAGAGGGAATCTGGAGGAGAGGGAATCTGGAAGAGAGGGAATCTGGAGGAGAGGGAATCTGGAAGAGACGGAATCTGGAGGAGAGGGAATCTGGAGGAGAGGGAATCTGGAAGAGAGGGAATCTGGAAGAGAGGGAATCTGGAGGAGAGGGAATCTGGAAGAGAGGGAATCTGGAGGAGAGGGAATCTGGAGGAGAGGGAATCTGGAGGAGAGGGAATCTGGAGGAGAGGGAATCTGGAGGAGAGGGAATCTGGAGGAGAGGGAATCTGGAGGAGAGGGAATCTGGAAGAGAGGGAATCTGGAGGAGAGGGAATCTGGAGGAGAGGGAATCTGGAAGAGAGGGAATCTGGAGGAGAGGGAATCTGGAGGAGAGGGAATCGGGAGGAGAGGGAATCTGGAAGAGAGGGAATCTGGAGGAGAGGGAATCTGGAGGAGAGGGAATCTGGAGGAGAGGGAATCTGGAGGAGAGGGAATCTGGAAGAGAGGGAATCTGGAGGAGAGGGAATCTGGAAGAGACGGAATCTGGAAGAGAGGGAATCTGGAGGAGAGGGAATCTGGAGGAGAGGGAATCTGGAGGAGAGGGAATCTGGAGGAGAGGGAATCTGGAAGAGAGGGAATCTGGAGGAGAGGGAATCTGGAGGAGAGGGAATCTGGAGGAGAGGGAATCTGGAAGAGAGGGAATCTGGAGGAGAGGGAATCTGGAGGAGAGGGAATCTGGAAGAGAGGGAATCTGGAGGAGAGGGAATCTGGAGGAGAGGGAATCTGGAGGAGAGGGAATCTGGAGGAGAGGGAATCTGGAAGAGAGGGAATCTGGAGGAGAGGGAATCTGGAGGAGAGGGAATCTGGAAGAGAGGGAATCTGGAAGAGAGGGAATCTGGAGGAGAGGGAATCTGGAGGAGAGGGAATCTGGAAGAGAGGGAATCTGGAGGAGAGGGAATCTGGAGGAGAGGGAATCTGGAAGAGAGGGAATCTGGAGGAGAGGGAATCTGGAGGAGAGGGAATCTGGAGGAGAGGGAATCTGGAGGAGAGGGAATCTGGAAGAGAGGGAATCTGGAGGAGAGGGAATCTGGAGGAGAGGGAATCTGGAGGAGAGGGAATCTGGAGGAGAGGGAATCTGGAAGAGAGGAATCAGGAGGAGAGGAAATCTGGAGGAGAGGGAATCTGGAAAAGAGGGAAACAGGGAAACATAAAAGGGACAGACGGACAGCATGTACCTCCCTCTACCCCCTCTCCCCCTCTCTCCCACCCTCCCCCCCTCTCTCCCACCCCTCTCCCCTCCCTCTCTCCCCCCTCCCTCATTCCCTGTTTCATATTAAAATTCACTTTGAGATTTCAAGGTCCTCAAATGTTACAATGAGCCGCCCCCTAAGGGAAATAATCCTCTTTTTCATTTATTGGTTCAATTCCTATTATCTCACTCCGCTCCCCTGTCATCTTTCGCTGTGTGATGTACCTTAATACCAAAACTAAGATCTCCATTGTCTTTCAATAAGGCTGATTAACATGGGCTATTACTATCCTCTAGACTATTAAACACCTGTCAAAACAAAGAGGCGGAACACTCTGTAAATATGTTATTCAATAGTGGAGGTGGAGAGATATGAGACTTCTGGGGATCTGATATTTAATATCAACAATATGTTGATTTTATCTTTTTAGATTATGTTGGCAGCAGTGAAAAAAATATGAATGTACATTTTCAGCATAATAAAAAAAAAAAAAGTAAATTAAATATTCTCAAATGCATTCATCAAGAGCAGTGTGACAGTTTTGATTTCAATATCAATTTCTGTGGAAAAGAGAGGGACACGTAAAAACAGACAATCACACACAGCTCCATCTCTACTAAAAGCTGTAGGAACGCTAATTGCTGTCTGATGGCTCTGGAATGTTCTGGAATGCTCTGGAATGTTCTGGAATGCTCTGGAATGGTCTGGAATGCTCTGGAATGCTCTGGAATGCTCTGGAATGCTCTGGAATGATCCAGATTCACCACAAAATAAAATGGAAGGTACAAAACACCCAGACATGACAGCCAGAAACGGAACAATCCCTATTTAATGTCATTTTCTTTCATTTCTCCTCCTAATTCAGAGATCAAACAGCTTCTTCACCAGATGAAGAACAGCAGAACAGAGCTGGTTAATATTAAAGTTTCTCTACCCTCCTCGTTTTCCTCTCTTCTCCACGCATCAGAGAGAGAGGGAGAGAGAGCTACTGTTAGGATCAATAGCTACCATGTCATTATACTGACTCCACATCTGACAGAGAGAGAGAGAGAGAGAGAGAGGAGGGAGAGGGAGAGGGAAAGAGAGGGAGGGGAGAAAGAGGGAGGGAGATTAAAAGAGAGAGAAAGTGGCAGAGAGATGGAGTGAGGAAGGGAAGGTGGGCTGAGGGGTTATGTGGTAATTAGCAGTGTAAACTTTGATCTGGTCCACTGTGAAACCATCCTACAGCTCATTAAATTAAGAAATAAAACAAACCTTTCTCTCCTCTCGTATTTTAGCCGTCTGACTATTGAATCCCTCTCTTCAATGGGAGCAGAGCAGAGGGCCAGGCAGAGCAGACTGAAATCTCACTAACAATGCACTTAATGAGGTCGTCACGATACATCTTCACTACAAACAAAACAGAGAGAGAAGGAGAGAGAGAAAGAGAGAGAGAACGAGATATAGAGGGAGAGAGAAAGGAGAGAGCGAGAGAAGGAGAGAGAGAGAGAGAGAGAGAGAGAGAGAGAGAGAGAGAGAGAGAGAGAGAGAGAGAGAGAGAGAGAGAGAGAGAGAGATACTCCCCCAGTGACTCAATAGAGACTGCCTATTATATTGCGGTATTATTTTGCTGCATTATTTTGCTATTTTCTAAAGCCGTGTACTATAAACTGGACTGGGGGACTCCTGACTACATCACAACTACTAGAAACTGGACTGGGGGACTCCTGACTACATCACAACTACTAGAAACTGGACTGGGGGGCTCCTGACTACATCTACTACTATAAACTGGACTGGGGGACTCCTGACTACAACACAACTACTAGAAACTGGACTGGGGGACTCCTGACTACAACACAACTACTAGAAACTGGACTGGGGGACTCCTGACTACATCACAACTACTAGAAACTGGACTGGGGGACTCCTGACTACATCTACTACTAGAAACTGGACTGGAGGATTCCTGACTACATCACAACTACTATAAACTGGACTGGGGGACTCCTGACTACATCTACTACTAGAAACTGGACTGGGGGACTCCTGACTACATCACAACTACTAGAAACTGGACTGGAGGACTCCTGACTACATCTACTACTAGAAACTGGACTGGGGGACTCCTGACTACATCACAACTACTAGAAACTGGACTGGAGGACTCCTGACTACATCACAACTACTAGAAACTGGACTGGAGGACTCCTGACTACATCACAACTACTATAAACTGGACTGGGGGACTCCTGACTACATCACAACTACTAGAAACTGGACTGGAAGACTCCTGACTACAACAAAACTACTAGAAACTGGACTGGAGGACTCCTGACTACATCACAACTACTATAAACTGGACTAGGGGACTCCTGACTACATCACAACTACTATAAACTGGACTAGGGGACTCCTGACTACATCACAACTACTAGAAACTGGACTGGAAGACTCCTAACTACATCATAACTACTAGAAACTGGACTGGAGGACTCCTGACTACAACACAACTACTATAAACTGGACTGGGGGACTCCTGACTACATCACAACTACTATAAACTGGACTGGGTGGCTCCTGACTACATCTACTACTAGAAACTGGACTGGAGGGGCTCCTGACTACATCACAACTACTAGAAACTGGACTGGGGGACTCCTGACTACATCTACTACTAGAAACTGGACTGGAGGGGCTCCTGACTACATCACAACTACTAGAAACTGGACTGGAGGACTCCTGACTACATCACAACTACTAGAAACTGGACTGGGGGACTCCTGACTACAACACAACTACTAGAAACTGGACTGGAGGACTCCTGACTACATCACAACTACTAGAAACTGGACTGGAAGACTCCTGACTACAACAAAACTACTAGAAACTGGACTGGAGGACTCCTGACTACATCACAACTACTATAAACTGTACTGGAGGACTCCTGACTACATCACAACTACTATAAACTGGACTGGAGGACTCCTGACTACATCACAACTACTATAAACTGTACTGGAGGACTCCTGACTACATCACAACTACTATAAACTGGACTGGAGGACTCCTGACTACATCACAACTACTATAAACTGGACTGGGGGACTCCTGACTACATCACAACTACTAGAAACTGGACTGGGGGACTCCTGACTACATCACAACTACTAGAAACTGGACTGGAAGACTCCTGACTACAACAAAACTACTAGAAACTGGACTGGAGGACTCCTGACTACATCACAACTACTAGAAACTGGACTGGGGGACTCCTGACTACAACACAACTACTAGAAACTGGACTGGGGGACTCCTGACTACATCACAACTACTAGAAACTGGACTGGGGGACTCCTGACTACATCACAACTACTAGAAACTGGACTGGGGGACTCCTGACTACATCACAACTACTATAAACTGGACTAGGGGACTCCTGACTACAGCCACTACACTACTTAGAGAACACTTGTTGTTATAAAGATGAAATAAACATGTGTACTGTAGGTTTCTACAATACTAAAACCTGTGTTGATTCAAAGTAATACCGCAGTCAGTTTTGCTAATCAACACGATCAGACTATACAGGAGACTATGTTATTGTTGTTGTTGTTTACCTTTTGACTAGTCGCTATTGGATGTCTGACATTCTTTGAGCAGCCTGGTAATATGATCTAATTGCATCGGTAACTAAATGTAAACACAGATGTATTGTTATTTAACGGATGCTCTTATCCAGAGTGACGTACAGTAGTGACTGCGTACATTTTCGTACTGGTCCCCCCGTGGGAATCGAACCCACAACCCTGGGCGTTGAAAGCGCCACACTTTACCAGCTGAACCACATGAGACCACAATACTAATGATTTACAATCCCTGTTTTATAAGAGATATAATCATATGAGGTGTAAGTTATCTAATCCCTCCATATTATGGTCATGTATGAGGACTAACACAGGGCTGTTCTATTCTCCTCTACTGGGAGTTTGGGACAGACACCAGAGAGTGATGAAGGGCTCCACAAAGCGTTAGTGACTGCCTCACGCCGCAGAGCTGTGTCCTGGTTGGGGGGGGGGGTTGGGTTGGTGATGGGGGGGGGGTGTCGTCACTCTTTCAACAGGGCCCATTTGCACACGGCTTTATCAATCGGCCCTGCCGCTGAATAGCTAACACACTCTATTTGGCTTCCAGTAGATTAAGCTTTAAGCTGTCAGCAAACAAGACTTCTAAGTTCATTTTGAATCACTGTGAATCCAGTTGAAGGTTATGAAAGGGCGGATGCTCGCAGACTAACCGGAGAGAGACCCCCCCCTCCACCACCCCCTCCCCCCTCCCACCCCCCCCAAAAAAAGGGCAATTTAATTGCAAGTGGATAGCCATTAGGCACAAGCCCTATTGAGTCCCAGTTAATCCATTTATCAGGAGTAGAACTCGGGCTGGTGCGTGACAGAGGTAGTACTCTGTCATATTTCACCCTCCACCCACAGTACAGAGGGAGGAGACATACACACTGTATAGACTATAGAGGGATGGCTGGGGGAGACAAAGGGAGCATCTCAAATGGCGCCCTATTCCCTATATAGTGCACTACTTTAGACCAGAGCCCTATGGAACTCTATTCCCTATATAGTGCACTACATAGACCAGAGCCCTATAGAACCCTATTACCTATATAGTGCACTACATAGACCAGAGCCCTATAGAACCCTATTTCCTTATATAGTGCACTACATAGACCAGAGCCCTATAGAACCATATTCCCTATATAGTGCACTACTTTTGACCAGGCCCTATGAGGGGTCGATGTTGGGATTAGGGTGCCATGGGGAACACCTCCACAGAGCTCAATCCTCAGAGTAAGGTACAGTGAATTCGGAAAGCATTCAGACCCCTTGACTTTTTCCACATTTTGTTACGTTACAGCCTTGTTCTAAAATTGATGTAAAAATAAAAAAATTTACATCAATCTACACACAATACTCCATAATGACAAAGTGAAAACAGGTTTTTAGAAATGTTTGCAAATTTACTACAAATAAAAAACAGAAATAACTTATTTACATAAGTTTTCAGACCCTTTGCTATGAGACTCAAAATTGAGCTCAGGTGCATCCTGTTTCCATTGACCTTCCTTGAAATGTTTCTACAACTTGATTGGTGTCCACCTGTGGTAAATTCAACTGATTGGACATGATCTGGAAAGGCAAACACCTGTCTAAGGTCCCACAGTTGACAGTGCATGTCAGAGCAAAAACTAAGCCTTGAGGTCGAAGGAATTGTCCGTAGAGCTCAGAGACAGGATTGTGTCGAGGCACAGATCTGGGGAAAGGTACAAAAAACATTTCTACAGCATTGAAGGTCCCCAAGAACACAGTGGCCTCCATCATTCTTAAATGGAAGAAGTTTGGAACCACCAAGACTCTTCCTAGAACTGGCCGCCCGGCCAAACTGAGCAATCTGTGGAGATGTCAGGGAGGTGACCAAGAACCCGATGGTCACACTGACAGAGCTCCAGAGTTCCTCTGTGGAGATGGGAGAACCTTCCAGAAGGACAACCATCTTTGAAGCACTCCACCAATCAGGCCTTTATGGTAGAGTTGCCAGACAGAAGCCACTCTTTAGTAAAAGGAACATGACAGTCTGCTTGGAGTTTGCCAAAAGGCACCTAAAGGACTCTCAGACCATAAGAAACACGATTCTCTAGTCTGATGAAACCAAGATTGAACTCTATGGCCTGAATGACAAGCGTCACATCTGGAGGAAACCTGGCACCATCCCTACGGTGAAGCATGGTGGTGGCAGCATCATGCTATGGGGATGGTTTTCAGCGTCAGGGACTGGGTGACTAGTCAGGATCGAGGCAAAGATGAACGGAGCAAAGTACAGAGAGATCCTTGATGAAAACCTGCTCTAGAGCGCTCAGGACCTCAGACTGGGGCGAAGGTTCACCTTCCAACAGGACAACGACCCTAAGCACACAGCCAAGACAACGCAGGAGTGGCTTCGGGACAAGTCTCTTAATGTCCTTTCTGTGGCCCAGCCAGAACCTGATCGAACATCTCTGGAAAGACCTGAAAATAGCTGTGCAGCGACGCTCCCCATCCAACCTGACAGAGCTTGAGAGGATCTGCAGAGAGGAATGGGAGAAACTCCCCAAATACAGGTGTGCCAAGCTTGTAGCGTCATACCCAAGAAGACTCGAGGCTGTAATCGCTGCCAAAGGTGCTTCAACAAAGTACTGAGTAAAGGGTCTGAATACTTATGTAAATGTGATATTTCAGTTTTGTCTTTTTTTTATCAAATTTGCAAAAATGTCTAAAAACCTGTTTTCGCTTTGTCATTATGGGGTATTGTGTGTAGATTGATGAGGTGGGGAAAGAAATTATAACAAAAATATTTAATCCATTTTAGAATAAAGCTGTAAGGTAACAAAATGTGGAAAAAGTCAAAAGGTCTGAATTACTTTCCTAATGCGCTGTATTCAGCTCTTACACTAAGCCTCCTCTGTCTCACTTAGAGCACCATTTAAATTAAGTCACATATGGTCCAGACAAAATATATTTCATATAATACAGCTGTAATGGGCTCCTGGTATCTGCCATACTGTAAGTCTAACACTGTAAGACCTAGTACATGTACAACACATGAATAATTTCCGATCGTGTCGGTAGAGATGAGAATAAGAAATGTGTAGCTGTGTGTGTTGAGGCTCCCATCGTCACCATAGGGATATAGCCTAGCTGCCCTGAGAACAGCCTAGCTGCCCTGAGAACAGCCTCGCTGCCCTGAGAACAGCCTAGCTGCCCTGAGAACAGCCTCGCTGCCCTGAGAACAGCCTAGCTGCCCTGAGAACAGCCTAGCTGCCCTGAGAACAGCCTAGCTGCCCTGAGAACAGCCCAGCTGCCCTGAGAACAGCCTAGCTGCCCTGAGAACAGCCTAGCTGCCCTGAGAACAGCCTAGCTGCCCTGAGAACAGCCTAGCTGCCCTGAGAACAGCCCAGCTGCCCTGAGAACAGCCTAGCTGCCCTGAGAACAGCCCAGCTGCCCTGAGAACAGCCTAGCTGCCCTGAGAACAGCCTAGCTGCCCTGAGAACATGTACGCCCCTTCAAAACAGCATGACCTACTACAGCCTACAGGAACAAAGGAAAATAACGTATAGATCGCATTACACTCATCCTAGGAGATTGTATCATTATGAATTTTAAACACAGACCCTGTTAGATCAGAGACTATGGGTTTAGAGCTTAAAAGTGGTGACTTACCCACGGTGCATCACAATGCATCTTCGATAGATTCTCTGATCTATAGACCCAGCATGTAAAGTGATGAGAAGTGCTGTGAAATCTAACGCCTGGTCAGACTGCCACAGAGCTCTGCTGAAGAATAATTAAAGTATATATTTTTTTTTGTTAAACATAAATAATGAAAACAATGGAAGAGATGGATAGAGGGAACAAAGGAGACTCTCCTCTGCAGTAAAACAGTGATAACAGCAGTCTCTCCTCTGCAGTAAAACAGTGATAACAGCAGTCTCTCCTCTGCAGTAAAACAGTGATAACAGCAGTCTCTCCTCTGCAGTAAAACAGTGATAACAGCAGTCTCTCCTCTGCAGTAAAAACAGTGATAACAGCAGTCTCTCCTCTGCAGTAAAAACAGTGATAACAGCAGTCTCTCCTCTGCAGTAAAAACAGTGATAACAGCAGTCTCTCCTCTGCAGTAAAACAGTGATAACAGCAGTCTCTCCTCTGCAGTAAAACAGTGAAAAGATAGTAGCCACATGGAAGTCGGCCAGATCAACACCAAAGAGACAGGCTGGGGGATGAGAGGAGAGGGGAAATAGGCCAGCCAGCCTAAGGGAGGTCTCTCTGTTCAGTCTCTCTCTGTTCTGTCTCTCTCTGTTCTGTCTCTCTCTGTTCTGTCTCTCTGTTCTGTCTCTCTCTGTTCTGTCTCTCTCTGTTCTGTATCTCTCTGTTCTGTCTCTCTCTGTTCTGTCTCTCTCTGTTCTGTCTCTCTCTGTCCAGTCTCTCTCTGTCCTGTCTCTCTCTGTTCTGTCTCTCTCTGTTCTGTCTCTCTCTGTCCAGTCTCTCTCTGTTCTGTCTCTCTCTGTTCTGTCTCTCTCTGTTCTGTCTCTCTCTGTTCTGTCTCTCTCTGTTCTGTCTCTCTCTGTTCTGTCTCTCTCTGTTCTGTCTCTCTCTGTTCTGTCTCTCTCTGTTCAGTCTCTCTCTGTCCAGTCTCTCTCTGTTCTGTCTCTCTCTGTTCTGTCTCTCTCTGTTCAGTCTCTCTCTGTTCTGTCTCTCTCTGTTCTGTCTCTCTCTGTTCTGTCTCTCTGTTCAGTCTCTCTCTGTTCAGTCTCTCTCTGTTCTGTCTCTCTGTTCTGTCTCTCTCTGTTCTGTCTCTCTCTGTTCTGTCTCTCTCTGTTCTGTCTCTCTGTTCTGTCTCTCTTTGTTCTGTCTCTCTCTGTTCAGTCTCTCTCTGTTCTGTCTCTCTCTGTTCTGTCTCTCTCTGTTCTGTCTCTCTCTGTTCTGTCTCTCTCTGTTCTGTCTCTCTCTGTTCTGTCTCTCTTTGTTCTGTCTCTCTCTGTTCAGTCTCTCTCTGTTCAGTCTCTCTCTGTTCAGTCTCTCTCTGTTCAGTCTCTCTCTGTTCTGTCTCTCTTTGTTCTGTCTCTCTCTGTTCAGTCTCTCTCTGTTCAGTCTCTCTCTGTTCAGTCTCTCTCTGTTCAGTCTCTCTCTGTTCAGTCTCTCTCTGTTCAGTCTCTCTCTGTTCAGTCTCTCTCTGTTCAGTCTCTCTCTGTTCAGTCAATCTCTGTTCTGTCTCTCTGTTCTGTCTCTCTGTTCAGTCTCTCTCTGTTCTGTCTCTCTCTGTTCTGTCTCTCTCTGTTCTGTCTCTCTCCGTTCTGTCTCTCTGTTCTGTCTCTCTCTGTTCTGTCTCTCTGTTCTGTCTCTCTGTTCTGTCTCTCTCTGTTCTGTTTCTAGGGGCCAGAGGAGACACAACAGCCCTAATAGAGGATGAAGTCAATATTAACAAGACACCTAGTCTAGGTTCTGGGGTTAGACTTGACACCTAGTCTAGGGTCTGAGGTTAGACTTGACACCTAGTCTAGAGTCTTGGGTTAGACTTGACACCTAGTCTAGGGTCTGGGGCTAGACTTGAATACCTAGTCTAGGGTCTGAGGTTAGACTTGAATACCTAGTCTAGGATCTGGGGTTAGACTTGAATACCAACCACGGCCAGTCATCTGCCTGCTCAGCAACACCAGCAGAAAAGACAAATCCATCTATCTACAGCCAATCACCATTCAATAAGACTAAACTGACATAAACACTACCTTTATAACAACGGACATTCGGACACAACGAAGATCTGAGCAGTGCAGTAACATCATTGGTTTAGAACGTGATATTGTGTGTGTGGGGGGGGGGGCATGGATCACAATTCAACAGGACAAAATGGACACTACCAAAAAGATAAATGTTTGAGCACCATTAGAATCTAAGCAGTAGGTTTCTGCATAGATAACTTGTTGAAGAAAACAAGAATACCCAATTAAACTGTTTACATGCAAAATGGTATCCACCCAAGCCTAGATAATCCAAAAGTAAATATTATATCTCTAGTCAGAAAGCCGTGTGTGTGTGTGTGTGTGTGTGTGTGTGTGTGTGTGTGTGTGTGTGTGTGTGTGTGTGTGTGTGTGTGTGTGTGTGTGTGTGTGTGTGTGTGTGTGTGTGTGTGTGTGTGTGTGTGTGTGTGTGTGTGTGTGTGTGTGTGTGTGTGTGAACCTGGCTGGGAGACTGTAGAGAGAGAAAGGCCTCTGTCAGAGTAGAGTTAGTGTAGTAAATAGCATTACTACGGGACCTTGAGACAGAGCACCATTTAGCACACCGACACACCCCTTCTACGTGATCATTTAAAGAGGATTTAAATTAATCAAAAATGCAAAACAAGCCTGATTACTGAAGGATTTATGTTGGATTTCTGTCTCCAAGTAAAAACAACAGCTTATCAAAATCAATTTAATTCGTAGTAAGATCAGAATTAATCTGCAGAAGACTAATATACACAGGGAAAAATGGGTAGAAGAATGACTTTTACATCAAAGTTACCGGATTTTAACTGGATGGAATATAAACTAAGGTAGGAGCATTCAACTCTCACCCTACGAAGTCCGGACTGCTGTTTTCTGTTCTAACTGATCATCAAATGCACCCACCTGGTGTCCCAGGTCTAAATCAGTCCCTGATTAGAGGGGAATCCTCCACCTGGTGTCCCAGGTCTAAATCAGTCCCTGATTAGAGGGGAATTACCCACCTGGTGTCCCAGGTCTAAATCAGTCCCTGATTAGAGGGGAATCACCCACCTGGTGTCCAAGGTCTAAATCAGTCCCTGATTAGAGGGGAATCAACCACCTGGTGTCCCAGGTGTAAATCAGTCCCTGATTAGAGGGGAATCACCCACCTGGTGTCCAAGGTCTAAATCAGTCCCTGATTAGAGGGGAATCACCCACCTGGTGTCCCAGGTCTAAATCAGTCCCTGATTAGAGGGGAATTCTCCACCTGGTGTCCCAGGTCTAAATCAGTCCCTGACTAGAGGGGAATCACCCACCTGGTGTCCCAGGTCTAAATCAGTCCCTGATTAGAGGGGAATCACCCACCTGGTATCCCAGGTCTAATCAGTCCCTGATTACAGGGGAATCACCCACCTGGTGTCCCACGTCTAAATCAGTCCCTGATTAGAGGGGAATCACCCACCTGGTGTCCCAGGTCTAAATCAGTCCCTGATTAGAGGGGAATTCCCCACCTGGTGTCCCAGGTCTAAATCAGTCCCTGATTAGAGGGGAATTCCCCACCTGGTGTCCCAGGTCTAAATCAGTCCCTGATTAGAGGGGAATCCTCCACCTGGTGTCCCAGGTCTAAATCAGTCCCTGATTAGAGGGGAATTACCCACCTGGTGTCCCAGGTCTAAATCAGTCCCTGATTAGAGGGGAATCACCCACCTGGTGTCCAAGGTCTAAATCAGTCCCTGATTAGAGGGGAATCACCCACCTGGTGTCCCAGGTGTAAATCAGTCCCTGATTAGAGGGGAATCACTCACCTGGTGTCCCAGGTCTAAATCAGTCCCTGATTAGAGGGGAATCACCCACCTGGTGTCCCAGGTCTAAATCAGTCCCTGATTAGAGGGGAATCCTCCACCTGGTGTCCCAGGTCTAAATCAGTCCCCGATTAGAGGGGAATCACCCACCTGGTGTCCCAGGTCTAAATCAGTCCCTGACTACAGGGGAATCACCCAGGTCTAAATCAGTCCCTGATTAGAGGGGAATCACCCACCTGGTGTCCCACGTCTAAATCAGTCCCTGATTAGAGGTGAATCACTCACCTGGTGTCCCAGGTCTAAATCAGTCACTGATTAGAGGGGAATCACCCACCTGGTGTCCCAGGTCTAAATCAGTCCCTGATTAGAGGGGAATTCCCCACCTGGTGTCCCAGGTCTAAATCAGTCCCTGATTAGAGGGGAATTCCCCACCTGGTGTCCCAGGTCTAAATCAGTCCCTGATTAGAGGGGAATCACCCACCTGGTGTCCCACGTCTAAATCAGTCCCTGATTAGAGGTGAATCACTCACCTGGTGTCCCAGGTCTAAATCAGTCCCTGATTAGAGGGGAATCACCCACCTGGTGTCCCAGGTCTAAATCAGTCCCTGATTAGAGGGGAATCCTCCACCTGGTGTCCCAGGTCTAAATCAGTCCCCGATTAGAGGGGAATCACCCACCTGGTGTCCCAGGTCTAAATCAGTCCCTGACTACAGGGGAATCACCCAGGTCTAAATCAGTCCCTGATTAGAGGGGAATCACCCACCTGGTGTCCAAGGTCTAAATCAGTCCCTGATTAGAGGGGAATCGCCCACCTGGTGTCCCAGGTCTAAATCAGTCCCTGATTAGAGGGGAATCCTCCACCTGGTGTCCCAGGTCTAAATCAGTCCCTGACTAGAGGAGAATCACCCACCTGGTGTCCCAGGTCTAAATCAGTCCCTGATTAGAGGTGAATCGCCCACCTGGTGTCCCAGGTCTAAATCAGTCCCTGATTAGAGGGGAATCACCCACCTGGTGTCCAAGGTCTAAATCAGTCCCTGATTAGAGGGGAATTCCCCACCTGGTGTCCCAGGTCTAAATCAGTCCCTGATTAGAGGGGAATTCCCCACCTGGTGTCCCAGGTCTAAATCAGTCCCTGATTAGAGGGGAATCCTCCACCTGGTGTCCCAGGTCTAAATCAGTCCCTGATTAGAGGGGAATTACCCACCTGGTGTCCCAGGTCTAAATCAGTCCCTGATTAGAGGGGAATCACCCACCTGGTGTCCAAGGTCTAAATCAGTCCCTGATTAGAGGGGAATCACCCACCTGGTGTCCCAGGTGTAAATCAGTCCCTGATTAGAGGGGAATCACCCACCTGGTGTCCAAGGTCTAAATCAGTCCCTGATTAGAGGGGAATCACCCACCTGGTGTCCCAGGTCTAAATCAGTCCCTGATTAGAGGGGAATTCTCCACCTGGTGTCCCAGGTCTAAATCAGTCCCTGACTAGAGGGGAATCACCCACCTGGTGTCCCAGGTCTAAATCAGTCCCTGATTAGAGGGGAATCACCCACCTGGTATCCCAGGTCTAATCAGTCCCTGATTACAGGGGAATCACCCACCTGGTGTCCCACGTCTAAATCAGTCCCTGATTAGAGGGGAATCACCCACCTGGTGTCCCAGGTCTAAATCAGTCCCTGATTAGAGGGGAATTCCCCACCTGGTGTCCCAGGTCTAAATCAGTCCCTGATTAGAGGGGAATTCCCCACCTGGTGTCCCAGGTCTAAATCAGTCCCTGATTAGAGGGGAATCCTCCACCTGGTGTCCCAGGTCTAAATCAGTCCCTGATTAGAGGGGAATTACCCACCTGGTGTCCCAGGTCTAAATCAGTCCCTGATTAGAGGGGAATCACCCACCTGGTGTCCAAGGTCTAAATCAGTCCCTGATTAGAGGGGAATCACCCACCTGGTGTCCCAGGTGTAAATCAGTCCCTGATTAGAGGGGAATCACCCACCTGGTGTCCAAGGTCTAAATCAGTCCCTGAATAGAGGGGAATCACCCACCTGGTGTCCCACGTCTAAATCAGTCCCTGATTAGAGGGGAATCACCCACCTGGTGTCCCAGGTCTAAATCAGTCCCTGATTAGAGGGGAATCACCCACCTGGTGTCCAAGGTCTAAATCAGTCCCTGATTAGAGGGGAATCACCCACCTGGTGTCCAAGGTCTAAATCAGTCCCTGATTAGAGGGGAATCGCCCACCTGGTGTCCCAGGTCTAAATCAGTCCCTGATTAGAGGGGAATCCTCCACCTGGTGTCCCAGGTCTAAATCAGTCCCTGACTAGAGGGGAATCACCCACCTGGTGTCCCACGTCTAAATCAGTCCCTGATTAGAGGGGAATTCTCCACCTGGTGTCCCAGGTCTAAATCAGTCCCTGACTAGAGGGGAATCACCCACCTGGTGTCCCAGGTCTAAATCAGTCCCTGATTAGAGGGGAATCACCCACCTGGTATCCCAGGTCTAATCAGTCCCTGACTACAGGGGAATCACCCACCTGGTGTCCCACGTCTAAATCAGTCCCTGATTAGAGGGGAATCACCCACCTGGTGTCCCAGGTCTAAATCAGTCCCTGATTAGAGGGGAATCACCCACTTGGTGTCCCAGGTCTAAATCAGTCCCTGAATAGAGGGGAATCACCCACCTGGTATCCCAGGTCTAATCAGTCCCTGACTACAGGGGAATCACCCACCTGGTGTCCCACGTCTAAATCAGTCCCTGATTAGAGGGGAATCACCCACCTGGTGTCCCAGGTCTAAATCAGTCCCTGATTAGAGGGGAATCACCCACCTGGTGTCCAAGGTCTAAATCAGTCCCTGATTAGAGGGGAATCACCCACCTGGTGTCCAAGGTCTAAATCAGTCCCTGATTAGAGGGGAATCGCCCACCTGGTGTCCCAGGTCTAAATCAGTCCCTGATTAGAGGGGAATCCTCCACCTGGTGTCCCAGGTCTAAATCAGTCCCTGACTAGAGGGGAATAACCCACCTGGTGTCCCACGTCTAAATCAGTCCCTGATTAGAGGGGAATCACCCACCTGGTGTCCCAGGTCTAAATCAGTCCCTGATTAGAGGGGAATCACCCACCTGGTGTCCCAGGTCTAAATCAGTCCCTGATTAGAGGGGAATCACCCACCTGGTGTCCCAGGTCTAAATCAGTCCCTGATTAGAGGGGAATCCTCCACCTGGTGTCCCAGGTCTAAATCAGTCCCTGATTAGAGGGGAATCACCCACCTGGTGTCCAAGGTCTAAATCAGTCCCTGATTAGAGGGGAATCACCCACCTGGTGTCCAAGGTCTAAATCAGTCCCTGATTACAGGGGAATTCCCCACCTGGTGTCCCAGGTCTAAATCAGTCCCTGACTACAGGGGAATCACCCACCTGGTGTCCCAGGTCCAAATCAGTCCCTGATTAGAGGGGAATCACCCACCTGGTGTCCAAGGTCTAAATCAGTCCCTGATTAGAGGGGAATCACCCACCTGGTGTCCCAGGTCTAAATCAGTCCCTGATTAGAGGGGAATCACCCACCTGGTGTCCCAGGTCTAAATCAGTCCCTGATTAGAGGGGAATCACTCACCTGGTGTCCCAGGTCTAAATCAGTCCCTGATTAGAGGTGAATCACCCACCTGGTGTCCCAGGTCTAAATCAGTCCCTGATTAGAGGTGAATCACCCACCTGGTGTCCCAGGTCTAAATCAGTCCCTGATTAGAGAGGATTTCACTCACCTGGTGTCCCAGGTGTAAATCAGTCCCTGATTAGAGGTGTATAACCCACCTGGTTTACCCAGGTGTAAATCAGTCCCTGACTACAGGGGAATCACCCACCTGGTGTCCCAGGTGTAAATCAGTCCCTGATTAGAGGTGTATAACCCACCTGGTGTCCCAGGTGTAAATCAGTCCCTGACTACAGGGGAATCACCCACCTGGTGTCCCAGGTGTAAATCAGTCCCTGACTACAGGGGAATCACCCACCTGGTGTCCCAGGTGTAAATCAGTCCCTGACTACAGGGGAATCACCCACCTGGTGTCCCAGGTGTAAATCAGTCCCTGACTAGAGGTGAAGAATGAGAAAAGGCAGTGGATTTAAGGGGTCTAAGGAATGAGTAGTAAAGGTACCAAATAAAGGATAGAAGGGATAAAAACATCAATAATATACAGTAATAGATACATCAGAATGGATGGAAACCTTTAAACTGGGCCTTTAAACCAGTGACCACTGATGTAAACAGATCTCATTGTTTCATAATGTGAGACGAGGGGAGTGCATTAACACCAGTGCCCCCTGCCGGCAACATGGAGAATTACACCTAATCTGTCTATAGCATTTTGTCTATCTATTTGTCTATTTCTGTACAGCACTTTGAGATATCAGCTGATGTAAGAAGGGCTATATAAATACATTTGATTTGATTTGATATTACTGTACAGTGATATCAGCAGTGCCGACCTGTCATTCAGGCAGCCCCAATTATTATTTTTATAAATCAATACTTGGTTGCCTGTTTTGCATGTTATTTTGGCATTAATATGTGTCACATATCAGTTTGCAAACAATGTAAAAAATATAAATATATATATATCCTTGAGTTCATAAAGCCTCCATACAAACATGGTCTCTTTTATGTTTTCTTGGGTAAGGCAGCTCCACAATGCAGGTGTTTCAGCCTAGCTTAGTGTTTTCTGTGGTGGTGGGGCAGCCAGCGGAAAATGCGGAACATAGGGGGTTGGTAATGTTTTCTAGTTGTGCTGTGATTGGCTCAGTGTTCTGTCAGTCACGGGGACACTACATCACCGCCAAATCTAAGGGTAGAGCTCGAAATATTCAAGCCCCTTGGGTTCTGCCATAGAGTTACATAAGAAGTGCCCATCCAAGAAGGCTCAAGGTCATTGGCCACAGGAAAAAAATGACATCAAATCACATTATATTATTTATATTTTTTATTTAACCTTTATTTAACCATTTAGGCCAGTTGAGAACAAATTCTCATTTACAACTGCGACCTGGTCAAGATAAAGCCAAGCAGTGCGACAAAAACAACAACACAGAGTTACACATGGAATAAACAAACGTACAGTCAATAACACAATAGAAAAATCTGTATACAGTGTGTGCAAATGAAGTAAGGAGGTAAGGAAATAAATAGGCCAATAGTGGCTAAGAAATTACAATTATAACTCCAGTAGTTTTGAGTGGACTGATTGAACATTCGTCCTCCTTTCCATTTCTATAGTTAATTAAAAAGTGTGTGTACAAAGTGGCTGGCTGGGGGGGGTCGTCACATATCTGAAGCCCTGATCCCTCTCTTCTGCTGATGTGACTGTGTCTGAGTTCCTAATGGCACCCTCTTCCCTTATCGTGCCCTATGGGCTCTGGTCAAAAGTAGTGCACTATATAGGGAATAGGGTTCCATAGGGCTCTGGTCTAAAGTAGTGCACTATGTAGGGAATAGGGTTCCATCTGGGATGTGTTCAGTGTCTCTGGATCCCCAGTACCAACAACACAAAGCATCCTTCTCCATTCACTCACTTCGATAATCAATTTGTATATCTAATTTCAGCTCTATTTATGTGTGTGTGTGCTTGAACTTCCTGAAGCAATCCTATGGCGCGTCTCGGCAGAGAAAAAGGAGCCATTTGGTAATTCAATACACAGCTAATCAATAAACAACTTGTTCCTACTACTCAATTGGCCAAGTTTTTTTATCCGCATCCGCAGGTTTTTTACGCGGGGTTAAATGTCAGCAACTTACTTAACCAAATCCAGTCGGTGATGTTTTACGCTGAGTCATGCTGAGGCTGGGACCAACCGAAACACAGCATGTAATACATGGTGATGTTTTACGCTGAGTCAGACAAGGCTGGGACCAACCGAAACACAGCACTTAATACATGGTGATGTTTTATGCTGAGTCAGACAGGGCTGGGACCAACCGAAACACAGAGCGTAATACAGAACATCTCTGCATCTCTCTACTAAAACATCATCAATGATACATCTTTAAAAAATAAAATTAAAAAGCAGATTAATTTAAGCATATTTGGTAGCCTATTCCCGACTTAGTACACTACTTTTGACCAGGGCCTATTTTAGGGAATAGGGTGTCATTTAGGACTAAAAGCATATGAAACATCATCAATATTACATCTACCATACAGCTACTAAACTGTAACACCGATGCATATTTATGCTTGAGTAAATGAATATCAGAGCATAAAAGTCTTCACAAGAAGTCTGACAAGACAAGAACCCCAAAAAGCAGTTGGTTTGACAGCTGTTGGATTCAAACCCCACCAAAACACCAACCAGGCACCAAATGTTGCCTGGTATTCCTCTCTATTCAACCCCTCACTAGCTGAGTCAGAGGAGGAGGAGGAGGAGGAGGAGGAGGAGGGGGAGGAGGAGGAGGAGGAGGAGGAGGAGGGGGAGGAGGGGGAGTCAGAGTCAGAGGAGGAGGAGGAGGAGGAGGAGGAGGAGGAGGAGGAGGGGGAGTCAGAGGACAAGGGGGAGGGGGAGTCAGAGGGGGAGGGGGAGTCAGAGGAGGAGGGGAGGAGGGGGAGTCAGAGGAGAAGGAGGAGGAGGAGTCAGAGGAGGAGGGGGAATCAGAGGAGGAGGGGGAGTCAGAGGAGGAGGAGGAGGAGGGGGAGTCAGAGGAGGAGGGGAGGAGGGGGAGTGAGAGGAGGAGGAGGAGGGGAAGTCAGAGGAGGAGGAGGAGGAGAGAACGAGAGAAAGGAGTAAGCAGTTTTCTCCATCTCTCTAAAGTAGTCAAAACATGAGGCTTACACCTCCATTTACTGGGACAGAGACTGGGACAAACATCCCTTTTTTAAAAACAGGTTGTGCCTACACCTCTTGGGACTGCTTTTAACAGTAATTATCCAACATAAGCAACATTTTTAGTAAGAAATGATTGCAAAGGAGGGAATGAAGGAGGGAGGGAGGGAGACAGAAAAGTGTGTAAAGGACGTGTGTGGAAGGAAGGACGGAGGGAGGGAAGTGTGCGTGCACAATTAAAGCCTAATGAGTCCTTTGAATGGAGGCATGGAGGGCTCCCCTCTTTTCATTCATGTGTCATTCTCTAATTCTGGTCTGTGTGCTGTATGGGGCTGGGGCCAGAGCAGGTGCAGGGGATGAATACAGGCGGCTAAGCAGGCGGCTGGGCCTACCCTGACTGTGGCTGGGCCTACCCTGGTTGTGGCTGCCTGCCTCCCAGCAGGACCCAGCTCTCTGAGGCTCTCTGCCACTATTGTTCAAGGTGTTTATCTCCAGACTTTTCAGCTGGAAAGAATTTTGTTAGCGCCCCCACCCCCACCCCACGCACCCGGCCTATCCTCCAGGGGTACGTCAGGACCCCCTCACCCAGACTATCCTCCGGGGGTACGTCAGGACCCCCTCACCCGGCCTATCCTCCAGGGGTACGTCAGGACCCCCTCACCCAGACTATCCTCCAGGGGTACGTCAGGACCCCCTCACCCGGCCTATCCTCCGGGGGTACGTCAGGACCCCCTCACCCGGCCTATCCTCCAGGGGTACGTCAGGACACCCTCACCCGGACTATCCGTCCAGGGGTACGTCAGGACCCCCTCACCCGGCCTATCCTCCTGGGGTACGTCAGGACCCCCTCACCCGGACTATCCGTCCAGGGGTACGTCAGGACCCCCTCACCCGGCCTATCCTCCAGGGGTACGTCAGGACCCCCTCACCCGGACTATCCGTCCAGGGGTATGTCAGGACCCCCTCACCCGGCCTATCCTCCGGGGGAACGTCAGGACCCCCTCATCCGGACTATCCTCCAGGGGTAAGTCAGGACCCCCTCACCCGGACTATCCTCCGGGGGAACGTCAGGACCCCCTCACCCGGCCTATCCTCCAGGGGTAAGTCAGGACCCCCTCACCCGGACTATCCGTCCAGGGGTACGTCAGGACCCCCTCACCCGGACTATCCGTCCAGGGGTACGTCAGGACCCCCTCACCCGGACTATCCTCCGGGGGTACGTCAGGACCCCCTCGCAAAATAGGTTTCTAACCTCAAGGGTCTTTTCTACCCTGTACCGTTACTCATAACCACCAAACCCCCAGCCCCATCAGAGCCCCCCCTCCAAAGCTCCGCTGTAACACCAACACAAGACCCAGGGTTCCCCGGGACTACCAACCCCAGTTGGGGACCATCTGTCTGGGCCCCACAACGCCACAGCAGGGCCTCCCTAGCGGCAGAAGTCAACCACCCAATGTGGTTCCCGCTGGGATCAGTTTAAGGGTCTTAGGCCGGGAGGGGGCTAGGGGGTCGGGGGGGGGGGGGGGGGGGCGGGGGCCAAGGAGTGTAGCTGTCAGCTCCTATAACGTTGGGCCTGCTCTAGTCCAGGATAGGAGACCAGAAACCAACAGCAGCACACACAGGTTACGTCCCAAAATGGCACCTTATTCCCTTGTAAAGTCTATAGGCTCTGGTCAAAAGATGTGCACTATAAAGGGACTAGTGTGCAATTTGGGACACGGCCCATAGCCCTCCCTCTCTCTCAGGCTATTTCTGTAGTGGGTAAAAGAGGTCCTACTCCCTCTCCTCTCTCCAGGCAACCCTCTTCAAAGCTGTTGCGTTTTATAACAGACATAGTTATTTTTATTCCCCAGTCAGATCAAGGTGATCCGGGTCACCTGTCTTAAACGTTTCATAAATTATTTTAATTTTTTTTGGGGGGGGGGGGGACGACAGATCTCTGATCTCCTTCTCTTGTTACCGTTGGTTACTGCTTCCAACCATATGGACGCTAAGCTGTGTGTTATGTATGGGTGAGACAATACGTTGCCTCTCTTGGCTGAGGGGGAAAAGGCCTCTTTGTAGTTTCACCTATTAGGCTGACAATAACAATATGCCACTTAACAGACACGTTGATCCAATGTGACTTAAAGTACAGTGAGTGCATGCCTTTTTGTATGTGATTTTGTAAAGAAAAAAAAATATTAGAATTGGGCTGACTGTGTAAACGCAGCCTGTGCATGTGATTTTGTATGTATGTGTGTTTGATTTTGTAAGTGTGTGATTTTGTAAGTGTGTGATTTTGTAACTGTGTGATTTTGTAAATGTGTGATTTTGTACATGTGTGATTTTATAAAATTGTGATTTTGTAACTGTGTGATTTTGTAAATGTGTGATTTTGTAAACGTGTTGTTTTGTAAACGTGTTGTTTTGTAAATGTGTTGTTTTGTAAACGTGTTGTTTTGTAAATGTGTGGTTTTGTAAACGTGTTGTTTTGTAAACGTGTGGTTTTGTAAACGTGTTGTTTTGTAAACGTGTGGTTTTGTAAATGTGTGGTTTTGTAAATGTGTGGTTTTGTAAACGTGTTGTTTTGTAAACGTGTGGTTTTGTAAACGTGTTGTTTTGTAAACGTGTTGTTTTGTAAACGTGTTGTTTTGTAAATGTGTGGTTTTGTAAACGTGTTGTTTTGTAAACGTGTGGTTTTGTAAACGTGTTGTTTTGTAAACGTGTGGTTTTGTAAATGTGTGGTTTTGTAAATGTGTGGTTTTGTAAACGTGTTGTTTTGTAAACGTGTGGTTTTGTAAACGTGTTGTTTTGTAAACGTGTTGTTTTGTAAACGTGTGGTTTTGTAAACGTGTGGTTTTGTAAACGTGTTGTTTTGTAAATGTGTGGTTTTGTAAACGTGTTGTTTTGTAAACGTGTTGTTTTGTAAACGTGTGGTTTTGTAAACGTGTTGTTTTGTAAACGTGTGGTTTTGTAAACGTGTTGTTTTGTAAACGTGTTGTTTTGTAAACGTGTTGTTTTGTAAACGTGTTGTTTTGTAAACGTGTTGTTTTGTAAATGTGTTGTTTTGTAAATGTGTGTAGCCTGAGACCATAATAATACTTGTACAACAGAGGACACAAAACTGAAACGGTTTAGTTACATGAACACAGGTCACAGCAGGACAGACTCAACCATTGATTTTCCATCGTATTAAGACTGAACATTTTTAATTACTGGTCAAATATATTAAATCAATATCCTTCATTTTAATCAAGTGCCGTCTTTACTTGAATTGAAGAGACTGGGCACGGATGGAAAACGGTTTACGAGACGAAATATATATCCTTGGCATCAATACAAATGTATACTTGAGAAGTTGAAATCTGCATTGCAGTTCATTTCCTCGTGGTTTCCATGACAAAGCTAACACATCCTGGGAATTTGGCATGTTCTGGAAACTAGCTATCAAGATATACCTTGACTGTCCCTTTATTTATGATGGAGCACAAAACACTGGCACGAGGGAGGGAGGGAGGGAGGGAGGGAGGGAGGGAGGGAGGGATCAGAGGATTTCATGTTGAAGCACAAAAGAGTCATGGCCTCAAGCTGGGGTCACCTGGATGCCCAGGAGGAGGTGACAGAGGAGAATAGAGGGAGGAGGACAGACGTAGGGAGGGAGACACTATACTTCACCCAGTAGGGTCCACGACAATAACTACACTTCACCCAGTAGGGTCCACTACAATGACTACACTTCACCCAGTAGGGTCCACTACAATGACTACACTTCACCCAGTAGGGTCCACTACAGTGACTACACTTCACCCAGTAGGGTCCACTACAGTGACTACACTACACTTCACCCAGTAGGGTCCACTACAATGACTACACTACACTTCACCCAGTAGGGTCCACTACAGTGACTACACTTCACCCAGTAGGGTCCACTACAGTGACTACACTTCACCCAGTAGGGTCCACTAAAATAACTGCACTTCACCCAGTAGGGTCCCCTACAGTGACTACACTACACTTCACCCAGTAGGGTCCACTACAATGACTACACTACACTTCACCCAGTAGGGTCCACTACAGTGACTACACTTCACCCAGTAGGGTCCCCTACAGTGACTACACTACACTTCACCCAGTAGGGTCCACTACAGTGACTACACTTCACCCAGTAGGGTCCACTACAGTGACTACACTTCACCCAGTAGGGTCCACTACAGTGAATACACTTCACCCAGTAGGGCCCACTACAGTGACTACTATTCACCCAGTAGGGTCCACTACAGTGACTACACTTCACCCAGTAGGGTCCACTACAGTGACTACACTACACTTCACCCAGTAGGGTCCACTACAATGACTACACTTCACCCAGTAGGGCCCACTACAGTGACTACACTTCACCCAGTAGGGTCCACTACAGTGACTACACTACACTTCACCCAGTAGGGTCCACTACAGTGACTACACTACACTTCACCCAGTAGGGTCCACTACAGTGACTACACTACACTTCACCCAGTAGGGTCCACTACAGTGACTACACTTCACCCAGTAGGGTCCACTACAATGACTACACTTCACTTCACCCAGTAGGGTCCACTACAATGACTACTTTTTACCCAGAAGGGTCCACTACAGTGACTACACTTCACCCAGTAGGGTCCACTACAATGACTACACTTCACTTCACCCAGTAGGGTCCACTACAATGACTACTTTTTACCCAGTAGGGTCCACTACAGTGACTACACTTCACTTCACCCAGTAGGGTCCACTACAGTGACTACACTTCACTTCACCCAGTAGGGTCCACTACAGTGACTACACTTCACTTCACCCAGTAGGGTCCACTACAGTGACTACACTACACTTCACCCAGTAGGGTCCACTACAGTGACTACACTACACTTCACCCAGTAGGGTCCACTACAGTGACTACACTTCACCCAGTAGGGTCCACTACAATGACTACACTTCACTTCACCCAGTAGGGTCCACTACAATGACTACTTTTTACCCAGTAGGGTCCACTACAGTGACTACACTTCACCCAGTAGGGTCCACTACAATGACTACACTTCACTTCACCCAGTAGGGTCCACTACAATGACTACTTTTTACCCAGTAGGGTCCACTACAGTGACTACACTTCACTTCACCCAGTAGGGTCCACTACAGTGACTACACTTCACTTCACCCAGTAGGGTCCACTACAGTGACTACACTTCACTTCACCCAGTAGGGTCCACTACAGTGACTACACTTCACTTCACCCAGTAGGGCCCACTACAGTGACTACACTTCACCCAGTAGGGCCCACTACAGTGACTACACTTCACCCAGTAGGGCCCACTACAGTGACTACACTTCACTTCACCAGCTCACTCTCTGTAACAATCATTATTATCTACAGTAGGCCTACCTGCAACACAGACAACATCTCAACATAAAGAGATCCAGAGAATAGAATACAAGAGGCTTGAGAGCTTACCTGCAGTAACACATCACCTGCCTGCCCTTGAAGGAAGCAGAACAGATAAGATAGGAGAACCCATAGCTGAAGTGCTGTTGCCACAGTGCCACCTGTGGTTAACAGTGGTATTACAGGCATTTAGGGGGGGGGGGGGGGGGCGAGCCTCATCAGTCCCATCAGCACACTATAGTCAACATCATCTGTCTGAATTACAGGGAATTCTGTAATTTCCCTCCTCAGAGTGGCTAGCTGGTCCAGGCTGCAGCCAGATGGAGATACAGGTATGTATTACCATGTCTCCTACAGCATCAGCCAGAGCATCTATCTTAATAGTCCACATTTAGATATTCAGACTGCTCTGCTCTAGTCTCAACAGCAGCACTAATACAGACGTCTGCTACAGAGAGAGAGAAGGGGGAGAGGGAGAAAGAGAGAGAGAAGGGGGAGAGGGAGAAAGAGAGAGAGATGGGGAGAGAAAGAGAGGGAGGGAGGGAGAGAGAGAGATGAGGGAGAGAAAGAGAGAGAGAGGGAGGGAGAGAGAGAGGGAGGGAGAGAGAGGGGGGGAGAGGGAGGAGTGAGAGAGAGAGAAGGAGAGAGGGGGGGAGGAGAGAGAGAGGGGGAGGGAGGGCGGAGAAAAGGAGCATTCTATATACCACATAATATCTCTCATCCCCCTCTCTCTCTCCCCCCCTCTCTCCCTCTCTCTCTCTCTCCTCCCCTCTCTCCCTCTATCCTCGCTGTGTCCCCATTCATACCTGTTACTGTATAAAATAACCAATCACTTTGTCTATGTGTTTTTTAATGAGATTTCCTACAGAATACCTTGAGCACCTCCAGCGAGGTGAAAATGCACACAAACAGATGCAGTTGGTCTGGCAATGGACTTGTCAACACAGAGTGACAAGGCCTCAGAGCAGAGCAGTCAAGGTGCAAATGGAGGGAGAAAGATTGGGATGGATGTATGAAAGTGGGTTTATGGAGGGAGGGAGGGAGGGAGGGAGGGAGGGAGGGAGGGAGGGAGGGAGGGAGGGAGGGAGGGAGGGAGGGAGGGAGGGAGGGAGGGAGGGATGAAAGTGGGTTTATGGAGGGAGAGAGGGAGGGATGGATGAAAGTGTGTTTATGGAGGGAGAGAGGGATGAAAGTGGGTTTATGGAGGGAGAGAGGGAGGGATGGATGAAAGTGGGTTTATGGAGGGAGGGAGGGAGGGATGAAAGTGGGTTTATGGAGGGAGAGAGGGAGGGAGGGATGAAAGTGGGTTTATGGAGGGAGAGAGGGAGGGATGGATGAAAGTGTGTTTATGGAGGGAGAGAGGGAGGGATGGATGAAAGTGGGTTTATGGAGGGAGAGAGGGATGGATGGATGAAAGTGTGTTTAAGGAGGGAGAGAGGGATGGATGGAGGAAAGTGGGTTTATGGCGGGAGAGAGGGATGGATGGATGAAAGTGTGTTTATTTCCCTTTTATTCCTGTCTTTTATTGGGGCACTCTGGGATTTACGGGACGAGCGCAGGCCTCCAAGGGCAACGCTTTGTCTTAGTGACGCACACCAATAAACCCTGCTGGGGCTCGGACACAGGGACACAGCAACACACACTACACCACATGCCCTCCTCTTCCCAGAAGACACCACCACGACCTTCGCCCAGGCTGGGCTGGATTGGAAAAGTTTAATCTCCTCTCCTCCCTCCTCTCTTTTCTCCTCCCCTCCTACTTCCTCTCATCCTCTCCTCTGAGAAATCCTAGCAGGGCTAACATGTCACCGTGGTGGGAGGGGGAGGCAGGGAGGCTGCATGCCCAACTCTGCTGAAAGGGCCTGGAGCAGTGAGGAGAGCAAGGGGCAATGCAGACTGAGGGAGGACTGAGGGCGTGTGGCCAGGAACTCTCCACGTGACCCCTCGCACTGAGAGACAGCTCTGTGATTGGCCCTCTCTATCCCTCTGTCCATCTCTTTTCTCTCTCACTCCCTCTCTCTTTAAGTGACTGGCCCTTCTCTCCCTTCTTCTTTCCCTCTCTCCCTTCTTCTTTCCCTCCTCACTCTTTCCCTTTCTCTCTCACTCTCCTTTCCTCTCTCTCTGCCCCCCCCCCCCCCCACTCTCAGGCTTATACACATTTTTGACTCCATCTGCCCCGCCTCTCATCATCCCCCTCTTTCTCTATTCCTCCCTGTCCACTGTGACCTGAGTGCAGTTACAGTGACACGAGGAAGAAAGTGGGAGCGAGGGAACGGAATAGAAGAGGGTAAAAACACAAGGAGCTGACGGTTTTAAAACAATATAACTGCTACAAGGAAAAACAGAGAGGTGAAGAGACAAACAGAGACAAAAAGCTCTGTTTCACACTAGATGTGTTGAGAGTAGACTACTGTCTACTGACAGACGCGGGATGGGGGTTGCTTTTCCTCGCATGGATTTATGGAGGAGAGAGACCTTCTCAAAAAGCCAGACAAACAATATTCCTAACCAGCTAGGTTCACTCTCAATCAATGGAGAAAACACAATACCGGGGAATCAAACAGACAGCGGCATGATATTACAGTAGAGGTGAGAGACTGATACCAACAGCAGTGTGATATTATAGTAGAGGTGAGAGACTGATACCAACAGCAGTATGATATTATAGGAAAGGTGAGAGACTGATACCAACAGCAGTATGATATTATAGTAACGGTGAGAGACTGATACCAACAGCAGTATGATATTATAGTAGAGGTGAGAGACTGATACCAACAGCAGTATGATATTATAGGAAAGGTGAGAGACTGATACCAACAGCAGTATGATATTATAGTAGAGGTGAGATACTGATACTAACAGCAGTATGATATTATAGTAACGGTGAGAGACTGATACCAACAGCAGTATGATATTATTGTAGAGGTGAGAGACTGATACCAACAGCAGTATGATATTATAGTAACGGTGAGAGACTGATACCAACAGCAGTATGATATTATTGTAGAGGTGAGAGACTGATACCAACAGCAGTATGATATTACAGTAGAGGTGAGAGACTGATACCAACAGCAGTATGATATTATAGTAGAGGTGAGAGACTGATACCAACAGCAGTATGATATTATAGTAACGGTGAGAGACTGATACCAACAGCAGTATGATATTATAGTAGAGGTGAGAGACTGATACCAACAGCAGTATGATATTATAGTAGAGGTGAGATACTGATACTAACAGCAGTATGATATTATAGTAGAGGTGAGAGACTGATACCAACAACAGCATGATATTATAGTAGAGGTGAGATACTGATACTAACAGCAGTATGATATTACAGTAGAGGTGAGAGACTGATACCAACAGCAGTATGATATTATAGTAGAGGTGAGAGACTGATACCAACAGCAGTATGATATTATAGTAGAGGTGAGAGACTGATACCAACAGCAGTATGATATTACAGTAGAGGTGAGAGACTGATACCAACAGCAGTATGATAGTATAGTAAAGGTGAGAGACTGATACCAACAGCAGTATGATATTATAGTAGAGGTGAGATACTGATACTAACAACAGTATGATATTATAGTAGAGGTGAGATACTGATACCAACAACAGCATGATATTATAGTAGAGGAGGAGAGGAGAGACTAAGGGGGATCTGGATGGAGGAGAGGAGAGACTAAGGGGGATCTGGATGGAGGAGAGGAGAGACTAAGGGGGATCTGGATGGAGGAGATGAGAGGAGAGACTAAGGGGGATCTGGATGGAGGAGAGGAGAGACTAAGGGGGATCTGGATGGAGGAGAGGAGAGACTAAGGGGGATCTGGATGGAGGAGATGAGAGGAGAGACTAAGGGGGATCTGGATGGAGGAGAGGAGAGACTAAGGGGGATCTGGATGGAGGAGAGGAGAGGAGAGACTAAGGGGGATCTGGATGGAGGAGAGGAGAGACTAAGGGGGATCTGGATGGAGGAGAGGAGAGACTAAGGGGGATCTGGATGGAGGAGAGGAGAGGAGAGACTAAGGGGGATCTGGATGGAGGAGAGGAGAGACTAAGGGGGATCTGGATGGAGGAGATGAGAGACTAAGGGGGATCTGGATGGAGGAGAGGAGAGGAGAGACTAAGGGGGATCTGGATGGAGGAGAGGAGAGGAGAGACTAAGGGGGATCTGGATGGAGGAGAGGAGAGGAGAGACTAAGGGGGATCTGGATGGAGGAGAGGAGAGACTAAGGGGGATCTGGATGGAGGAGAGGAGAGACTAAAAGGGGGATCTGGATGAGGAGAGGAGATGGAGAAAGAGCTGAGAAAGGGGTGATAAAGTCTGACCTATGAGGTCACTCTCAGTGAAAAAGGCCCTGGACCAAGGACACCCTCTGACTCCGCTCTCTATTCCCCTTCACCTCTTCCTCCACTCCTTCCCTTCCTCTGTCTATCCCAGTGAACCCGTCTCTCTCTCTCATCAGATTGGGTTGGGTGTAATGTGTATAGTTCGGTTGCATTATACTGTACATGCCGCATTTGTAAAAGTGACCAAGGACTCAATATGTCTCCCCTGTTAAAATAAAGGTTTTAAACAGTACGAATGTAAAATAATACAAATCTAAATCCTGTTAAACACTATTATTGCAAACAGAGTGAGTCCAGGCAACGTATTACATGACTTGTTCAGCACATGGTTACTCCTGTGCTTATTTAGGCATCGCCATAACAAAGGGGTTGAATACTAATTGACTCAAGACATTTCAGCTTTTAAGTTTTTATACATTTGTAGACATTTCTAAAAACATAATTTCACTTTGTCATTATGGGGTATTGTGTGGATTTTTTTTTTAATTTAATCCATTTTAGAACAAGGCTGTAACGTAACAAAATGTGGATAAATGTGGGATCAAGGGGTCTGAATACTTTCCAAATGCACTGTATGTTAGAGCACACAATAAGGAATACAACGACACCATGTTGTCTGTAACATGCATGGTTCACAGATCAGAGGGTAAAGAGGGTCTAAAATGGTTCACAGATCAAACGGTAAAGAGGGCCTAAAATGGTTCACAGATCAGACGGTAAAGAGGGTCTAAAATGGTTCACAGATCAGACGGTAAAGAGGGTCTAAAATGGTTCACAGATCAGACGGTAAAGAGGACCTAAAATGGTTCACAGATCAGACGGTAAAGAGGGACTAAAATGGTTCACAGATCAGACGGTAAAGAGGGCCTGAAATGGTTCACAGATCAGACGGTAAAGAGGGCCTAAAATGGTTCACAGATCAGACGGTAAAGAGGGCCTAAAATGGTTCACAGATCAGACGGTAAAGAGGGCCTAAAATGGCCACTTTCATCGTGATTGTCTCAATGATGGTTGTGTTACAAATGTAAAAAAGCATATTAAAACATTATTCATTATTCAAAACATTATTATTATTAAGTATTTCTTTACTTATCTACTGCTTACCTAATACCTATTTTTTACTTTAAAATTGCACTGTTGGTTTAAGGCTTGTAAATAAGCATTTCACTGTAAGGTCTACTACACCTGTTGTATTCAGCATTTCACTGTAAGGTCTACTACACCTGTTGTATTCGGCGCACGTGACAAATAAATGTCGATTTTATTTGATTTGATTATTCCTTTCAATTACGTTTCTATGTGAAGATTGTCAAGACAATCTGAGATACCAAAAATATATTCGAGCCTACACTGGCATGGAATCCCCCTGTTGTGTTCTATTTAATTCTGTGAATCAACCATTCTTGTGAATCGCTATAGGCCCTTTATCCTCTCCACTGTCATCTCCTGTAGGAAGTCCATCCATTCTGGCTACATTGACCTCCCTGAGCTTCTCCTATCAGAGCTTTCTATTGGATTAGAGAGAGAGAGGCTAGCATTTCAGCTAAACCAATCACGCATCCTTAATGACATCGGAGGTGATGGCAGGTTGAACTCTAACCCCTGACCCTACCTGGTCGGCTGATGATGAACGGAGGAGGAACATCTGACAGCCCTCCATCCACTGACCCCATATCTACCCCCATCCACTGACCCCATATCTACCCCCATCCACTGACCCCATATCTACCCCCATCCACTGACCCCATATCTACCCCCATCCACTGACCCCATATCTACCCCCATCCACTGACCCCATATCTACCCCCATCCACTGACCCCATATCTACCCCCATCCACTGACCCCATATCTACCCCCATCCACTGACCCCATATCTACCCCCATCCACTGACCCCATATCTACCCCCATCCACTGACCCCATATCTACCCCCATCCACTGACCCCATATCTACCCCCATCCACTGACCCCATATCTACCCCCATCCACTGACCCCATATCTACCCCCATCCACTGACCCCTAGTACACCATGTCTCTGGCCTGATGAAGAGAGGACCACTGTCTAATGTTCCCATCCTCTATCTATCCCTCTATCCCCTGTCCACCCAGCCACTGACCCCATATCTACCCCCTTCCACTGACCCCTACAGCATTAGGAGAGGGAGTGGACCCTGGTCTAATGTACCCATCCTCTATCCCCTGTCCACCCAGCCACTGACCTCATATCTACCCCCATCCACTAACCCCATATCTACCCCCTCCCCCTGACCCCTACAGCATTAGGAGAGGGAGTGGACCCCTGGTCTAATGTTCCCATCCTCTATCTATCCCTCTATCCCCTGTCCACCCAGCCACTGACCCCATATCTACCCCCATCCCCCCATCCAATGACCCTATACCAACCCCCATTTACTGACCCCATATCTACCCCCTTCCCCTGACCCCTACAGCATTAGGAGAGGGAGTGGACCCCTGGTCTAATGTACCCATCCTCTATCTATCCCTCTATCCACTGTCCACCCAGCCACTGACCTCTCTCTCTCTCTCTCTCTCTCTCTCTCTCTCTCTCTCTCTCTCTCTCTCTCTCTCTCTCTCTCTCTCCTTCTCTCGCTCTCTCCTTTCTCTCTATATCTCGTTCTCTCTCTCTTTCTCTCTCTCCTTCTCTCTCTCTCTCTCTCTCTCTCTCTCTCTCTCTCTCTCTCCCTCTCTCTCCCTCCCTCTCCCTCTCGCTCCCTCTCTCTCTCTGTCTCTCCTCTCTCTCCCTCCCTCCCTCTCTCTGTGTCTATCATCTCCTTCCCTCTCTCTCTGTCTCTCCTCTCCCTCCCTCTGTTTATCCTCTCCCCAGCCATTGACCCTCAACCATCATGTCAACAGAAAATATTGACATCAACTAAACAGATGTCAGATATTATTCTATGCTGCAGAATCTCCTTATTTGTAGTTGCCATTACAGGAATGAAGCAGGTAAAATGGCGGCTGGATTAGATTGAAGCAGTGGGACATTAGAGCTCTGCAGCAGCTCTGCTCTGATTTGACCTTTGACCCTCCCAGGGGACATCCTGTCCACAGCAGGGCAAGGCAGTGATTGGATGGACAATGTTTCTTCTCCTGCTGTTTGATTGAGCTCAATGTTACTGAGCCAGTCTGCTAGAGCTAACTTTTCAGCATAAATAAAGGTTAAATAAAATTGTATTTATAAAAATATATATATATATATATTTCACCGAAACAAAAAGCATAGCTAGGTATCAAAGAAATGTAGATGAATGTAGAAACACAAAAGTAACAACAACAGCCAGGGAGAATTTGGTAGAAACCAAACAGGACAAATGAAGCAGGGATAACTAAAAGTATGCCAATGAAATATAGACACATGTAGAGGCACAGAAGTCAAAAATTGCAGAGTGTTTTAATGAGAGGAATGGGTTTTGGAGGATGGTGGTATTCCCTGGGGTAGGGTCTAAATGTCCTCAGCACACGACAAATGGACGGACAGAATAGAGTGGAGGGGTGGAGGGATGGAGGAGAGGAGTGGGGTAGAGGAGGGGTGTAGATGTGGATGGATGGAGGGGTGGAGGGGGGGGGGGAGTGGGTCAGAGGACATCAGTGATCACCAGGGATTTCCCAGAAGCCACTGGGCTGTGTGATAGTTAGGGGCAGGAAGGACTGAATCCGATGGATACCAATGATGACTTACTTTGATAATGGACTATATATTCCTGATAAATCATGTTTTTCTAATAATTGCTTATTTTTAATGGAAAACATTTTAATATGGTCTATTAGTGACCTACTGACCAGTCATCCTCCAGTCCTACAGTCCTACAGTCCTACAGTCCTACAGTCCTTCAGTCCTTCAGTCCTTCAGTCCTACAGTCCTTCAGTCCTTCAGTCCTTCAGTCCTACAGTCCTACAGTCCTACAGTCCTACAGTCCTTCAGTCCTACAGTCCTACAGTCCTACAGTCCTATACAGTCCTACAGTCCTTAAATTGTACAGCACTGCATCAAAGTGCAAGAGGCACCATTGGAGTACCTGGTTCGAATCCAGGCTGCATCTTCATCCGGCCGTGATCGGGAGTCCCATAGGGCGGCGCTAAATTGGCTCAGCGTCGTCCGGGTTAGGGAGGGTTTGGCCCAGCGTCGTCCGGGTTAGGGAAGGTTTGGCCCAGCGTCGTCCGGGTTAGGGAGGGTTTGGCCCAGCGTCGTCCGGGTTAGGGAGGGTTTGGCCCAGCGTCATCCGGTTTAGGGAGGGTTTGGCCCAGCGTCGTCCGGGTTAGGGAGGGTTTGGCCCAGCGTCGTCCGGGTTAGGGAGGGTTTGGCCCAGCGTCGTCCGGGTTAGGGAGGGTTTGGTCCAGCGTCGTCCGGGTTAGGGAGGGTTTGGCCCAGCGTCGTCCGGGTTAGGGAGGGTTTGGCCCAGCGTCGTCCGGGTTAGGGAGGGTTTGGCCCAGCGTCGTCCGGGTTAGGGAGGGTTTGGCCCAGCGTCGTCCGGGTTAGGGAGGGTTTGGCCCAGCATCGTCCGGGTTTTGGCCGGGGTAGGCCGTCATTGTAAATAAGAATAAAATAAAATAAAGGTTAAATAAAAAAGTTTGTGACAGATGGGATGTCTCTCTCGCTACTGTTCTGACAACAGCCCTAGAAACAAACCCACGAGAGTACAAGCACTCACAGTCACACGTACGGTTACAATTACAAAAGCACCATTTAACTCAACACTACATTACAGTAATGAGAAAGAGAACATGTATCTGTTGAGGAGAGCAGCATGGTAATCTGATGTGGACAGCGGGAGGGAGACGGGAGGAGGGAAGGAAACGGGAGGAGGGAGGGAGACGGGAGGAGGGAAGGAAACGGGAGGAGGGAGGGAGACGGGAGGAGGGAAGGAAACGGGAGGAGGGAGGGAGACGGGAGGAGGGAAGGAAACGAGAGGAGGGAAGGTAACGAGAGGAGGGAGTTAGGAGGGGCAGGCTGAGGAGTGTGGGAATGAGAGGAGGAGAAATAAACATGTGAGGCTTTATGGATTAGAGATGAAAGAGGAGGAGACGTGGGAAGTTGTGGGGAGGCGCGGGGGGTAAACACGGGGGAGACGCAAGGAGGGGCAGGAGGCTTTGCAGGTATGGAGCAGACGTTCCTTCACTCACTGATCCAGAGTCAGAGCTGATGACCTGTTGGAGCTTTACCTACAGTAACACACCTGTCTAGAGTCAGAGTCAGAGCTGACGACCTGTTGGAGCTTTACCTACAGTAACACACCTGTCTAGAGTCAGAGTCAGAGCTGATGACCTGTTGGAGCTTTACCTACAGTAACACACCTGTCTAGAGTCACTGATGACATGTTGGAGCTTTACCTACAGTAACACACCTGTCTAGAGTCAGAGTCAGAGCTGATTACCTGTTGGAGCTTTACCTACAGTAACACACCTGTCGAGAGTCAGAGTCAGAGCTGATGACCTGTTGGAGCTTTACCTACAGTAAGACACCTGTCTAGAGTCAGAGTCAGAGCTGATGACCTGTTGGAGCTTTACCTACAGTAACACACCTGTCTAGAGTCAGAGTCAGAGCTGATGACCTGTTGGAGCTTTACCTACAGTAACACACCTGTCTAGAGTCAGAGTCAGAGCTGATGACCTGTTGGAGCTTTACCTACAGTAACACACCTGTCTAGAGTCACTGATGACATGTTGGAGCTTTACCTACAGTAACACACCTGTCTAGAGTCAGAGTCAGAGCTGATGACCTGTTGGAGCTTTACCTACAGTAACACACCTGTCGAGAGTCAGAGTCAGAGCTGATGACCTGTTGGAGCTTTACCTACAGTAAGACACCTGTCTAGAGTCAGAGTCAGAGCTGATGACCTGTTGGAGCTTTACCTACAGTAACACACCTGTCTAGAGTCAGAGTCAGAGCTGATGACCTGTTGGAGCTTTACCTACAGTAACACACCTGTCTAGAGTCAGAGTCAGAGCTGATGACCTGTTGGAGCTTTACCTACAGTAACACACCTGTCTAGAGTCAGAGTCAGAGCTGATGACCTGTTGGAACTTTACCTACAGTAACACACCTGTCTAGAGTCAGAGTCAGAGCTGATGACCTGTTGGAGCTTTTCCTACAGTAACACACCTGTCGAGAGTCAGAGTCAGAGCTGATGACCTGTTGGAGCTTTACCTACAGTAACACACCTGTCTAGAGTCAGAGTCAGAGCTGATGACCTGTTGGAGCTTTACCTACAGTAACACACCTGTCTAGAGTCAGAGCTGATGACCTGTTGGAGCTTTACCTACAGTAACACACCTGTCTAGAGTCAGAGCTGATGACCTGTTGGAGCTTTACCTACAGTAAAACACCTGTCTAGAGTCAGAGCTGATGACCTGTTGGAGCTTTACCTACAGTAACACACCTGTCTAGAGTCAGAGCTGATGACCTGTTGGAGCTTTACCTACAGTAACACACCTGTCTAGAGTCAGAGTCAGAGCTGATGACCTGTTGGAGCTTTACCTACAGTAACACACCTGTCTAGAGTCAGAGTCAGAGCTGATGACCTGTTGGAGCTTTACCTACAGTAACACACCTGTCTAGAGTCAGAGTCAGAGCTGATGACCTGTTGGAGCTTTACCTACAGTAACACACCTGTCTAGAGTCAGAGTCAGAGCTGATGACCTGTTGGAGCTTTACCTACAGTAACACACCTGTCTAGAGTCAGAGTCAGAGCTGATGACCTGTTGGAGCTTTACCTACAGTAACACACCTGTCTAGAGTCAGAGCTGATGACCTGTTGGAGCTTTACCTACAGTAACACACCTGTCTAGAGTCAGAGTCAGAGCTGATGACCTGTTGGAGCTTTACCTACAGTAACACACCTGTCTAGAGTCAGAGTCAGAGCTGATGACCTGTTGGAGCTTTACCTACAGTAACACACCTGTCTAGAGTCAGAGCTGATGACCTGTTGGAGCTTCACCTACAGTAACACACCTGTCTAGAGTCAGAGTCAGAGCTGATGACCTGTTGGAGCTTTACCTACAGTAACACACCTGTCTAGAGTCAGAGCTGATGACTTGTTGGAGCTTCACCTACAGTAACACACCTGTCTAGAGTCAGAGTCAGAGCTGATGACCTGTTGGAGCTTTACCTACAGTAACACACCTGTCTAGAGTCAGAGTCAGAGCTGATGACCTGTTGGAGCTTTACCTACAGTAACACACCTGTCTAGAGTCAGAGTCAGAGCTGATGACCTGTTGGAGCTTTACCTACAGTAACACACCTGTCTAGAGTCAGAGCTGATGACCTGTTGGAGCTTTACCTACAGTAACACACCTGTCTAGAGTCAGAGTCAGAGCTGATGACCTGTTGGAGCTTTACCTACAGTAACACACCTGTCTAGAGTCAGAGTCAGAGCTGATGACCTGTTGGAGCTTTACATACAGTAACACACCTGTCGAGAGTCAGAGTCAGAGCTGATGACCTGTTGGAGCTTTACCTTACAGTAACACACCTGTCTAGAGTCAGAGTCAGAGCTGATGACCTGTTGGAGCTTTACCTACAGTAACACACCTGTCTAGAGTCAGAGTCAGAGCTGATGACCTGTTGGAGCTTTACCTACAGTAACACACCTGTCTAGAGTCAGAGTCAGAGCTGATGACCTGTTGGAGCTTTACCTACAGTAACACACCTGTCTAGAGTCAGAGCTGATGACCTGTTGGAGCTTCACCTACAGTAACACACCTGTCTAGAGTCAGAGTCAGAGCTGATGACCTGTTGGAGCTTTACCTACAGTAACACACCTGTCTAGAGTCAGAGTCAGAGCTGATGACCTGTTGGAGCTTTACCTACAGTAACACACCTGTCGAGAGTCAGAGTCAGAGCTGATGACCTGTTGGAGCTTTACCTTACAGTAACACACCTGTCTAGAGTCAGAGTCAGAGCTTATGACCTGTTGGAGCTTTACCTACAGTAACACACCTGTCTAGAGTCAGAGTCAGAGCTGATGACCTGTTGGAGCTTTACCTTACAGTAACACACCTGTCTAGAGTCAGAGTCAGAGCTGATGACCTGTTGGAGCTTTACCTTACAGTAACACACCTGTCTAGAGTCAGAGTCAGAGCTGATGACCTGTTGGAGCTTTACCTACAGTAACACACCTGTCTAGAGTCAGAGTCAGAGCTGATGACCTGTTGGAGCTTTACCTTACAGTAACACACCTGTCTAGAGTCAGAGTCATGCTGATGACCTGTTGGAGCTTTACCTACAGTAACACACCTGTCTAGAGTCAGAGTCAGAGCTGATGACCTGTTGGAGCTTTACCTACAGTAACACACCTGTCGAGAGTCAGAGCTGATGACCTGTTGGAGCTTTACCTACAGTAACACACCTGTCTAGAGTCAGAGTCAGAGCTGATGACCTGTTGGAGCTTTACCTACAGTAACACACCTGTCTAGAGTCAGATTCAGAGCTGATGACCTGTTGGAGCTTTACCTACAGTAACACACCTGTCTAGAGTCAGAGTCAGAGCTGATGACCTGTTGGAGCTTTACCTACAGTAACACACCTGTCTAGAGTCAGAGCTGATGACCTGTTGGAGCTTTACCTACAGTAACACACCTGTCTAGAGTCAGAGTCAGAGCTGATGACCTGTTGGAGCTTTACCTACAGTAACACACCTGTCTAGAGTCAGAGCTGATGACCTGTTGGAGCTTTACCTACAGTAACACACCTGTCTAGAGTCAGAGCTGATGACCTGTTGGAGCTTTACCTACAGTAACACACCTGTCTAGAGTCAGAGCTGATGACCTGTTGGAGCTTTACCTACAGTAACACACCTGTCTAGAGTCAGAGTCAGAGCTGATGACCTGTTGGAGCTTTACCTACAGTAACACACCTGTCTAGAGTCAGAGAGACAGTCTGCAAAGCTGCCCGCCTCTGCTCTGTCTCGCCTCAAATGTCAGATTTTGAGGAGACACAAGTGCCAGAGGAGAGAGAGAGAGAGAGGAGATGGAGAGATGAGAAGGAAGAGAGAAGAGGAGAGAGAGGGAGGGATGAGAAGGTAGAGAGAGAAGAGGGAGAGAGAGAGAGGGAGGGAGGGATGAGAAGGTAGAGAGAAGAGAGAGAGAGAGAGGGAGGGAGTGATGAGAAGGTAGCGAGAGAAGAGAGAGAGAGGGAGGGAGTGATGAGAAGGTAGCGAGAGAAGAGAGAGAGAGAGAGGGAGGGAGTGATGAGAAGGTAGCGAGAGAAGAGAGAGAGAGAGAGGGAGGGAGTGATGAGAAGGTAGAGAGAGAAGAGAGAGAGAGAGGGAGGGAGTGATGAGAAGGTAGCGAGAGAAGAGAGAGAGAGAGAGGGAATGAGGGATGAGAAGGTAGCGAGAGAAGAGAGAGAGAGAGAGGGAGGGAGTGATGAGAAGGTAGCGAGAGAAGAGAGAGAGAGAGAGGGAGGGAGTGATGAGAAGGTAGAGAGAGAAGAGAGAGAGAGCGAGGGAGGGAGTGATGAGAAGGTAGCGAGAGAAGAGGGAAAGGGAGGAGGCCTCAGACAGATGTCTCTGTAAACCAGCCAGACATGGGAGGACAAGCTGACCTCCGACCCATTTACATTCTCTAACAGGACATACCAGCCACTATAGAGATACTACTGTAGTATCTATCTGGCTCAAAGGAGCCTAATGTTAATCTACGTTCTCCACAGCCTTCCTTCCCTACAATGGTTTTCTGAGACAAAGTCCTTCATTAATGGAGAATCTCCAACACTCACACCCTGCCACACAGCACACCCTGCTACAGCACACCCTGCCACAGCACACCCTGCCACACAGCACACACCTTCCACAACACACCCTGCCATAGCACACCCTGCCACAGCACACCCTTCCACAGCACACCCTGCCACACAGCACACCCTGCCACAGCACACCCTGCCACACAGCACACCCTGCCACAGCACACCCTGCCACAGCACACCCTGCCACACAGCACACCCTGCCACACAGCACACCCTGCCACACAGCACACCCTGCCACACAGCACACCCTGCCACAGCACACCCTGCTACAGCACACCCTGCCACAGCACACCCTGCTACAGCACACCCTGCCACAGCACACCCTGCCACAGCACACCCTGCCACAGCACACCCTGCCACACAGCACACCCTGCCACACAGCACACCCTGCCACACAGCACACCCTGCCACACAGCACACCCTGTCACACAGCACACCCTGCCACAGCACACCCTGCCACACAGCACACCCTGCCACACAGCACACCCTGCCACAGCACACCCTGCCACACAGCACACCCTGTCACACAGCACACCCTGCCACACAGCACAACCTGACACAACACACCCTGCCACAGCACACCCTGCCACAGCACACTCTGCCACAGCACACCCTGTCACACAGCACACCCTGCCACAGCACACCCTGCCACAGCACACCCTGTCACAGCACACCCTGCCACAGCACACTCTGCCACAGCACACCCTGTCACACAGCACAACCTGACACAACACACCCTGCCACAGCACACCCTGCCACAGCACACCCTGCCACAGCACACTCTGCCACAGCACACCCTGTCACACAGCACACCCTGCCACAGCACACCCTGCCACAGCACACCCTGCCACAGCACACCCTTCCACAGCACACCCTGCCACACAGCACACCCTGCCACACAGCACACCCTGCCACACAGCACACCCTGCCACAGCACACCCTGCCACACAGCACACCCTGCCACACAGCACACCCTGCCACACAGCACACCCTGCCACAGCACACCCTGCCACACAGCACACCCTGCCACACAGCACACCCTGCCACAGCACACCCTGCCACACAGCACACCCTGCCACACAGCACACCCTGCCACACAGCACACCCTGCCACACAGCACACCCTGTCACACAGCACACCCTGCCACAGCACACCCTGCCACAGCACACCCTGCCACAGCACACCCTGCCACAGCACACCCTGCCACAGCACACCCTTCCACAGCACACCCTGCCACAGCACACCCTGCCACAGCACACCCTGAAATAGCACAACCTGACACAACACAACCTGACTGGGGCTGTTACAGTGACCGACAGGCCGGGCACCTGCAAGCTGACTACCGGTTTCCAGTTGGACGGTGTTTCCTCCGACACATTGGTGCGGCTGGCTTCCGGGTTAAGCGAGCAGTGTATCAAGAAGCAGTGTGGCACTGTCGTAGGATGCTACCTTTACAAAAAGTACGTTTGTCAAATTTCTGCCCTGCTAGAGCTGCCCCGGTCAACTGTAAGTGCTGTTATTGTGAAGTGGAAACGTCTAGGAGCAACAACAACTCAGTGGCAAAGTGGTAGGCCACACAAGCTCACAGAACGAGACCGCAGAGTGCTGAAGCCCATAGCACGTAAACATCGTCTGTCCACGGTTGCAACACTCACTACCGAGTTCCAAACTGCCTCTGGAAGGCAGTTTGTCGGGAGCTTCGTGAAATGGGTTTCCACAGCCGAGCAGCCACACACAAGCCTAACATCACCATCACCAAGCTTGCCGCTATTGGACTCTGGAGCAGTGGAAATGCGTTCTCTGGAGTGATGAATCACACTTCACCATCTGGCAGCCAGGAGTACGTTACCCAGTGGTGGAAAAAGTACCCAATTGTCATACTTGAGTAACAGTGTGCATACCTTAAAAGAAAGTTACTCAAGTAAAAGACTGCCAGTAAAATACTACTTGAGTAATAGTCTAAAAGTATTTGGTTTTAAATATACTTCAGTATCAAAAGTAGAAGTAAAAAGTATAAAGAATTTCAAAATTCCTCATATTAAGCAAAGCAGATGGCATCATTTTCTTGTTTTTATAATGTATGGATAGCCAGGGGCCACACTCCAACACTCAGACATAATGTATGGATAGCCAGGGGCCCACTCCAACACTCAGACATAATGTATGGATAGCCAGGGGCCACACTCCAACACTCAGACATAATGTATGGATAGCCAGGGGCCACACTCCAACACTCAGACATAATGTATGGATAGCCAGGGGCCACACTCCAACACTCAGACATAATGTATGGATAGCCAGGGGCCACACTCCAACACTCAGACATAATGTATGGATAGCCAGGGGCCACACTCCAACACTCAGACATAATGTACGGATAGCCAGGGGCCACACTCCAACACTCAGACATAATGTATGGATAGCCAGGGGCCACACTCCAACACTCAGACATAATGTACGGATAGCCAGGGGTCACACTCCAACACTCAGACATAATGTACGGATAGCCAGGGGCCACACTCCAACACTCAGACATAATGTACGGATAGCCAGGGGCCCACTCCAACACTCAGACATAATGTATGGATAGCCAGGGGCCCACTCCAACACTCAGACATAATTTACAGATAGCCAGGGGCCCACTCCAACACTCAGACATAATGTATGGATAGCCAGGGGAACACTCCAACACTCAGACATAATGTACGGATAGCCAGGGTCACACTCCAACACTCAGACATAATGTACGGATAGCCAGGGGAACACTCCAACACTCAGACATAATGTACGGATAGCCAGGGGAACACTCCAACACTCAGACATAATGTACGGATAGCCAGGGTCACACTCCAACACTCAGACATAATGTACGGATAGCCAGGGGCCACACTCCAACACTCAGACATAATGTACGGATAGCCAGGGTCACACTCCAACACTCAGACATAATGTACGGATAGCCAGGGTCACACTCCAACACTCAGACATAATGTACGGATAGCCAGGGGAACACTCCAACACTCAGATATAATGTACGGATAGCCAGGGGCCCACTCCAACACTCAGACATAATGTACGGATAGCCAGGGGCCCACTCCAACACTCAGACATAATTTACGGATAGCCAGGGCCACACTCCAACACTCAGACATAATGTACAGATAGCCAGGGGCCCACTCCAACACTCAGACATAATTTACGGATAGCCAGGGCCACACTCCAACACTCAGACATAATGTACAGATAGCCAGGGGCCCACTCCAACACTCAGACATAATGTACAGATAGCCAGGGGCCCACTCCAACACTCAGACATAATTTACGGATAGCCAGGGCCACACTCCAACACTCAGACATAATTTACGGATAGCCAGGGGCCACACTCCAACACTCAGACATAATGTACAGATAGCCAGGGGCCAACTCCAACACTCAGACATAATTTACGGATAGCCAGGGGCCACACTCCAACACTCAGACATAATGTACGGATAGCCAGGGGCACAGTCCAACACTCAGATATAATGTACGGATAGCCAGGGGCCCACTCCAACACTCAGACATAATGTACGGATAGCCAGGGTCACACTCCAACACTCAGACATAATGTACGGATAGCCAGGGTCACACTCCAACACTCAGACATAATGTACGGATAGCCAGGGTCACACTCCAACACTCAGACATAATGTACGGATAGCCAGGGGCCCACTCCAACACTCAGACATAATGTACGGATAGCCAGGGGCCCACTCCAACACTCAGACATAATGTACGGATAGCCAGGGTCACACTCCAACACTCAGACATAATGTACGGATAGCCAGGGGCCCACTCCAACACTCAGACATAATGTACGGATAGCCAGGGGCCCACTCCAACACTCAGACATAATGTACGGATAGCCAGGGTCACACTCCAACACTCAGACATAATGTACGGATAGCCAGGGGAACACTCCAACACTCAGACATAATGTACGGATAGCCAGGGGAACACTCCAACACTCAGACATAATGTACGGATAGCCAGGGTCACACTCCAACACTCAGACATAATGTACGGATAGCCAGGGGCCCACTCCAACACTCAGACATAATGTACGGATAGCCAGGGGCCCACTCCAACACTCAGACATAATGTACGGATAGCCAGGGGCCCACTCCAACACTCAGACATAATGTACGGATAGCCAGGGGCCCACTCCAACACTCAGACATAATGTACGGATAGCCAGGGGCCCACTCCAACACTCAGACATAATGTACGGATAGCCAGGGGCCCACTCCAACACTCAGACATAATGTACGGATAGCCAGGGGCCCACTCCAACACTCAGACATAATGTACGGATAGCCAGGGGCCCACTCCAACACTCAGACATAATGTACGGATAGCCAGGGGCCCACTCCAACACTCAGACATAATGTACGGATAGCCAGGGGCCCACTCCAACACTCAGACATAATGTACGGATAGCCAGGGGCCCACTCCACCACTCAGACATAATGTACGGATAGCCAGGGGCCCACTCCAACACTCAGACATAATGTACGGATAGCCAGGGGCCCACTCCAACACTCAGACATAATGTACGGATAGCCAGGGGAACACTCCAACACTCAGACATCATTTACAGATAGCCAGGGGAACACTCCAACACTCAGACATAATGTACGGATAGCCAGGGGCCCACTCCAACACTCAGACATCATTTACAGATAGCCAGGGGCCCACTCCAACACTCAGACATAATGTACGGATAGCCAGGGTCACACTCCAACACTCAGACATAATGTACGGATAGCCAGGGTCACACTCCAACACTCAGACATAATGTACGGATAGCCAGGGTCACACTCCAACACTCAGACATAATGTACAGATAGCCAGGGGCCCACTCCAACACTCAGATATAATGTACGGATAGCCAGGGTCACACTCCAACACTCAGATATAATGTACGGACAGCCAGGGTCACACTCCAACACTCAGATATAATGTACGGACAGCCAGGGGCCCACTCCAACACTCAGACATCATTTACAGATAGCCAGGGGAACACTCCAACACTCAGACATAATGTACGGATAGCCAGGGGCCCACTCCAACACTCAGACATAATGTACGGATAGCCAGGGTCACACTCCAACACTCAGATATAATGTACGGATAGCCAGGGTCACACTCCAACACTCAGACATCATTTACAGATAGCCAGGGGAACACTCCAACACTCAGACATAATGTACGGATAGCCAGGGTCACACTCCAACACTCAGACATAATGTACAGATAGCCAGGGGCCCACTCCAACACTCAGACATAATGTACGGATAGCCAGGGGCCCACTCCATCACTCAGACATAATGTACGGATAGCCAGGGGCCCACTCCAACACTCAGACATAATGTACGGATAGCCAGGGGCCCACTCCAACACTCAGACATAATGTACGGATAGCCAGGGGAACACTCCAACACTCAGACATAATGTACGGATAGCCAGGGTCACACTCCAACACTCAGACATAATGTACGGATAGCCAGGGTCACACTCCAACACTCAGACATAATGTACGGATAGCCAGGGTCACACTCCAACACTCAGACATAATGTACGGATAGCCAGGGGCCCACTCCAACACTCAGACATAATGTACGGATAGCCAGGGGCCCACTCCAACACTCAGACATAATGTACGGATAGCCAGGGTCACACTCCAACACTCAGACATAATGTACGGATAGCCAGGGGCCCACTCCAACACTCAGACATAATGTACGGATAGCCAGGGGCCCACTCCAACACTCAGACATAATGTACGGATAGCCAGGGTCACACTCCAACACTCAGACATAATGTACGGATAGCCAGGGGAACACTCCAACACTCAGACATAATGTACGGATAGCCAGGGGAACACTCCAACACTCAGACATAATGTACGGATAGCCAGGGTCACACTCCAACACTCAGACATAATGTACGGATAGCCAGGGGCCCACTCCAACACTCAGACATAATGTACGGATAGCCAGGGGCCCACTCCAACACTCAGACATAATGTACGGATAGCCAGGGGCCCACTCCAACACTCAGACATAATGTACGGATAGCCAGGGGCCCACTCCAACACTCAGACATAATGTACGGATAGCCAGGGGCCCACTCCAACACTCAGACATAATGTACGGATAGCCAGGGGCCCACTCCAACACTCAGACATAATGTACGGATAGCCAGGGGCCCACTCCAACACTCAGACATAATGTACGGATAGCCAGGGGCCCACTCCAACACTCAGACATAATGTACGGATAGCCAGGGGCCCACTCCAACACTCAGACATAATGTACGGATAGCCAGGGGCCCACTCCAACACTCAGACATAATGTACGGATAGCCAGGGGCCCACTCCAACACTCAGACATAATGTACGGATAGCCAGGGGCCCACTCCATCACTCAGACATAATGTACGGATAGCCAGGGGCCCACTCCAACACTCAGACATAATGTACGGATAGCCAGGGGCCCACTCCAACACTCAGACATAATGTACGGATAGCCAGGGGAACACTCCAACACTCAGACATAATGTACGGATAGCCAGGGGCCACACTCCAACACTCAGACATAATGTACGGATAGCCAGGGGCCCACTCCAACACTCAGACATCATTTACAGATAGCCAGGGGAACACTCCAACACTCAGACATAATGTACGGATAGCCAGGGGCCCACTCCAACACTCAGACATCATTTACAGATAGCCAGGGGCCCACTCCAACACTCAGACATAATGTACGGATAGCCAGGGTCACACTCCAACACTCAGATATAATGTACGGATAGCCAGGGTCACACTCCAACACTCAGACATAATGTACGGATAGCCAGGGTCACACTCCAACACTCAGACATAATGTACGGATAGCCAGGGTCACACTCCAACACTCAGACATAATGTACAGATAGCCAGGGGCCCACTCCAACACTCAGATATAATGTACGGATAGCCAGGGTCACACTCCAACACTCAGATATAATGTACGGACAGCCAGGGTCACACTCCAACACTCAGATATAATGTACGGACAGCCAGGGGCCCACTCCAACACTCAGACATCATTTACAGATAGCCAGGGGAACACTCCAACACTCAGACATAATGTACGGATAGCCAGGGGCCCACTCCAACACTCAGACATAATGTACGGATAGCCAGGGTCACACTCCAACACTCAGATATAATGTACGGATAGCCAGGGTCACACTCCAACACTCAGACATCATTTACAGATAGCCAGGGGAACACTCCAACACTCAGACATAATGTACGGATAGCCAGGGTCACACTCCAACACTCAGACATAATGTACAGATAGCCAGGGGCCCACTCCAACACTCAGACATAATGTACGGATAGCCAGGGGCCCACTCCATCACTCAGACATAATGTACGGATAGCCAGGGGCCCACTCCAACACTCAGACATAATGTACGGATAGCCAGGGGCCCACTCCAACACTCAGACATAATGTACGGATAGCCAGGGGAACACTCCAACACTCAGACATAATGTACGGATAGCCAGGGGCCACACTCCAACACTCAGACATAATGTACGGATAGCCAGGGGCCCACTCCAACACTCAGACATCATTTACAGATAGCCAGGGGAACACTCCAACACTCAGACATAATGTACGGATAGCCAGGGGCCCACTCCAACACTCAGACATCATTTACAGATAGCCAGGGGCCCACTCCAACACTCAGACATAATGTACGGATAGCCAGGGTCACACTCCAACACTCAGATATAATGTACGGATAGCCAGGGTCACACTCCAACACTCAGACATAATGTACGGATAGCCAGGGTCACACTCCAACACTCAGACATAATGTACGGATAGCCAGGGTCACACTCCAACACTCAGACATAATGTACAGATAGCCAGGGGCCCACTCCAACACTCAGATATAATGTACGGATAGCCAGGGTCACACTCCAACACTCAGATATAATGTACGGACAGCCAGGGTCACACTCCAACACTCAGATATAATGTACGGACAGCCAGGGGCCCACTCCAACACTCAGACATCATTTACAGATAGCCAGGGGAACACTCCAACACTCAGACATAATGTACGGATAGCCAGGGGCCCACTCCAACACTCAGACATAATGTACGGATAGCCAGGGTCACACTCCAACACTCAGATATAATGTACGGATAGCCAGGGTCACACTCCAACACTCAGACATCATTTACAGATAGCCAGGGGAACACTCCAACACTCAGACATAATGTACGGATAGCCAGGGTCACACTCCAACACTCAGACATAATGTACAGATAGCCAGGGGCCCACTCCAACACTCAGACATAATGTACAGATAGCCAGGGGCCCACTCCAACACTCAGACATAATGTATGGATAGCCAGGGTCACACTCCAACACTCAGACATAATGTACGGATAGCCAGGGGAACACTCCAACACTCAGACATAATGTACGGATAGCCAGGGGAACACTCCAACACTCAGATATAATGTACGGATAGCCAGGGTCACACTCCAACACTCAGACATCATTTACAGATAGCCAGGGGCCCACTCCAACACTCAGACATCATTTACAGATAGCCAGGGTCACACTCCAACACTCAGACATAATGTACGGATAGCCAGGGGTCATAACTCCAACACTCAGACATAATGTACGGAGAGCCAGGGGCCCACTCCAACACTCAGACATAATGTACGGATAGCCAGGGGTCACACTCCAACACTCAGATATAATGTACAGATAGCAAAGGGGCCCACTCCAACACTCAGACATAATGTACGGATAGCCAGGGGCCCACTCCAACACTCAGACATAATGTACGGATAGCCAGGGGCCCACTCCAACACTCAGACACAATGTACGGATAGCCAGGGGCCCACTCCAACACTCAGACATAATGTACGGATAGCCAGGGGCCCACTCCAACACTCAGACATAATGTACGGATAGCCAGGGGCCCACTCCAACACTCAGATATAATGTATGGATAGCCAGGGGCCCACTCCAACACTCAGACATCATTTACAGATAGCCAGGGTCACACTCCAACACTCAGACATAATGTACGGATAGCCAGGGGAACACTCCAACACTCAGACATAATGTACGGATAGCCAGGGGAACACTCCAACACTCAGATATAATGTATGGATAGCCAGGGGCCCACTCCAACACTCAGACATAATGTACGGATAGCCAGGGGAACACTCCAACACTCAGACATAATGTACGGATAGCCAGGGGCCCACTCCAACACTCAGACATAATGTACGGATAGCCAGGGGAACACTCCAACACTCAGATATAATGTACGGATAGCCAGGGTCACACTCCAACACTCAGACATAATGTATGGATAGCCAGGGGCCCACTCCAACACTCAGACATAATGTACGGATAGCCAGGGAAACACTCCAACACTCAGACATAATGTACGGATAGCCAGGGGAACACTCCAACACTCAGACATAATGTATGGATAGCCAGGGGCCCACTCCAACACTCAGACATAATGTACGGATAGCCAGGGGAACACTCCAACACTCAGACATAATGTACGGATAGCCAGCGGAACACTCCAACACTCAGACATAATGTATGGATAGCCAGGGGCCCACTCCAACACTCAGACATAATGTACGGATAGCCAGGGGAACACTCCAACACTCAGACATAATGTACGGATAGCCAGGGGTCACACTCCAACACTCAGACATAATGTACGGATAGCCAGGGGAACACTCCAACACTCAGATATAATGTATGGATAGCCAGGGGCCCACTCCAACACTCAGACATAATGTACGGATAGCCAGGGGAACACTCCAACACTCAGACATAATGTACGGATAGCCAGGGGAACACTCCAACACTCAGATATAATGTACGGATAGCCAGGGGCCCACTCCAACACTCAGACATAATGTATGGATAGCCAGGGGAACACTCCAACACTCAGACATAATGTATGGATAGCCAGGGGAACACTCCAACACTCAGATATAATGTATGGATAGCCAGGGGCCACACTCCAACACTCAGACATAATGTACGGATAGCCAGGGGAACACTCCAACACTCAGACATAATGTATGGATAGCCAGGGGAACACTCCAACACTCAGACATAATGTACGGATAGCCAGGGGAACACTCCAACACTCAGACATAATGTACGGATAGCCAGGGGCCCACTCCAACACTCAGACATAATGTACGGATAGCCAGGGGCCCACTCCAACACTCAGACATAATGTACGGATAGCCAGGGGAACACTCCAACACTCAGACATCATGTACAGATAGCCAGGGGCCCACTCCAACACTCAGACATAATGTACGGATAGCCAGGGGAACACTCCAACACTCAGACATAATGTACAGATAGCCAGGGGAACACTCCAACACTCAGATATAATGTACGGATAGCCAGGGTCACACTCCAACACTCAAACATAATGTATGGATAGCCAGGGGCCCACTCCAACACTCAGACATAATGTACGGATAGCCAGGGGAACACTCCAACACTCAGACATAATGTACGGATAGCCAGGGGAACACTCCAACACTCAGACATAATGTATGGATAGCCAGGGGCCCACTCCAACACTCAGACATAATGTACGGATAGCCAGGGGAACACTCCAACACTCAGACATAATGTACGGATAGCCAGGGGAACACTCCAACACTCAGACATAATGTATGGATAGCCAGGGGCCCACTCCAACACTCAGACATAATGTACGGATAGCCAGGGGAACACTCCAACACTCAGACATAATGTACGGATAGCCAGGGGAACACTCCAACACTCAGACATAATGTATGGATAGCCAGGGGCCCACTCCAACACTCAGACATAATGTACGGATAGCCAGGGGAACACTCCAACACTCAGACATAATGTACGGATAGCCAGGGGAACACTCCAACACTCAGACATAATGTACGGATAGCCAGGGGCCCACTCCAACACTCAGACATAATGTACGGATAGCCAGGGGAACACTCCAACACTCAGACATCATGTACAGATAGCCAGGGGCCCACTCCAACACTCAGACATAATGTACGGATAGCCAGGGGAACACTCCAACACTCAGACATAATGTACAGATAGCCAGGGGAACACTCCAACACTCAGATATAATGTACGGATAGCCAGGGTCACACTCCAACACTCAAACATAATGTATGGATAGCCAGGGGCCCACTCCAACACTCAGACATAATGTACGGATAGCCAGGGGAACACTCCAACACTCAGACATAATGTACGGATAGCCAGGGGAACACTCCAACACTCAGACATAATGTATGGATAGCCAGGGGCCCACTCCAACACTCAGACATAATGTACGGATAGCCAGGGGAACACTCCAACACTCAGACATAATGTACGGATAGCCAGGGGAACACTCCAACACTCAGACATAATGTATGGATAGCCAGGGGCCCACTCCAACACTCAGACATAATGTACGGATAGCCAGGGGAACACTCCAACACTCAGACATAATGTACGGATAGCCAGGGGAACACTCCAACACTCAGACATAATGTATGGATAGCCAGGGGCCCACTCCAACACTCAGACATAATGTACGGATAGCCAGGGGAACACTCCAACACTCAGACATAATGTACGGATAGCCAGGGGAACACTCCAACACTCAGACATAATGTATGGATAGCCAGGGGCCCACTCCAACACTCAGACATAATGTACGGATAGCCAGGGGAACACTCCAACACTCAGACATAATGTACGGATAGCCAGGGGTCACACTCCAACACTCAGATATAATGTACGGATAGCCAGGGGCCACACTCCAACACTCAGACATAATGTACGGATAGCCAGGGGCCCACTCCAACACTCAGACATAATGTACGGATAGCCAGGGGCCCACTCCAACACTCAGACATAATGTACGGATAGCCAGGGGCCCACTCCAACACTCAGACATAATGTACGGATAGCCAGGGGCCCACTCCAACACTCAGACATAATGTACGGATAGCCAGGGGCCCACTCCAACACTCAGACATAATGTATGGACAGCCAGGGGCCACACTCCAACACTCAGACATAATGTACGGATAGCCAGGGGCCCACTCCAACACTCAGACATAATGTACGGATAGCCAGGGACAAACTCCAACACTCAGACATAATGTACGGATAGCCAGGGGCCCACTCCAACACTCAGATATAATGTATGGATAGCCAGGGGAACACTCCAACACTCAGACATAATGTATGGATAGCCAGGGGCCCACTCCAGCACTCAGACATAATGTACGGATAGCCAGGGGCCCACTCCAACACTCAGATATAATGTACGGACAGCCAGGGGCCCACTCCAACACTCAGACATAATGTACGGATAGCCAGGGGAACACTCCAGCACTCAGACATAATGTACGGATAGCCAGGGGCCCACTCCAACACTCAGACATAATGTACGGATAGCCAGGGGCCCACTCCAACACTCAGATATAATGTACGGACAGCCAGGGGCCCACTCCAACACTCAGACATAATGTACGGATAGCCAGGGGTCACACTCCAACACTCAGACATAATGTACGGATAGCCAGGGGCCCACTCCAACACTCAGACATAATGTACGGATAGCCAGGGGCCCACTCCAACACTCAGACATAATGTACGGATAACCAGGGGCCCACTCCAACACTCAGACATAATGTACGGATAGCCAGGGGCCCACTCCAACACTCAGACATAATGTACGGATAGCCAGGGGCCCACTCCAACACTCAGACATAATGTACGGATAGCCAGGGACAAACTCCAACACTCAGACATAATGTACGGATAACCAGGGGCCCACTCCAACACTCAGACATAATGTACGGATAGCCAGGGGCCCACTCCAACACTCAGACATAATGTACGGATAGCCAGGGGCCCACTCCAACACTCAGACATAATGTACGGATAGCCAGGGACAAACTCCAACACTCAGACATAATGTACGGATAACCAGGGGCCCACTCCAACACTCAGACATAATGTACGGATAGCCAGGGTCACACTCCAACACTCAGACATAATGTACGGATAGCCAGGGGAACACTCCAACACTCAGACATCATGTACAGATAGCCAGGGGCCCACTCCAACACTCAGACATAATGTACGGATAGCCAGGGGAACACTCCAACACTCAGACATAATGTATGGATAGCCAGGGGCCCACTCCAACACTCAGACATAATGTACGGATAGCCAGGGGAACACTCCAACACTCAGACATAATGTATGGATAGCCAGGGTCACACTCCAACACTCAGACATAATGTACGGATAGCCAGGGGAACACTCCAACACTCAGACATAATGTACGGATAACCAGGGGCCCACTCCAACACTCAGACATAATGTACGGATAGCCAGGGTCACACTCCAACACTCAGACATAATGTACGGATAGCCAGGGGCCCACTCCAACACTCAGACATAATGTACGGATAACCAGGGGCCCACTCCAACACTCAGACATAATGTACGGATAGCCAGGGGAACACTCCAACACTCAGATATAATGTACAAAATATGCATGTGTGTTTAGTGAGTCCGCCAGACCAGAGGCAGTAGGGATGACCACGTGTTCTCTTGATAAGTGTGTGAATTTCACAATTTTCCTGTCCTGCTAAGCATTCAAAATGTAACGAGTACTTTGGGTTGTCAGGAAAAATGTACGGAGTAATAAGTACAATATTTTATTTAGGAATGTAGTGAAGTAAAAGTAAAAGTTGTCAAAAATATAAATAGTAAAGTAAAGTTCAGATACCCCCCCCAAAAAATGACTTAAGTAGCACTTTAAAGTATTTTTACTTAAGTACTTTACACCACTGACGTTACCACCTGCCCAAATGCCAACTGCAAAGATTGGTGGAGGAGGAATAATGGTCTTGGGCTGTTTTTTTTTGCTAGGCCCCTTAGTTCCAGAGAAGAGAAAACTTAACGCTACAGCATAAAATGACATTCTAGACATTTCTGTGCTTCCAACTTTGTGGCAACAGTTTGGGAAAGGCCCTTTCTTGTTTCAGTATGACAATGTCCCTGTGCACAAAGCGAGGTCCATACAGAAATGGTTTGTCGAGATCGGACTGCACAGAGCACTGACCTCAACCCAATCAAACACCTTTGGGATGAATTGGAGTGACGACTGCGAGCCAGGCCTAATCGCCCAACATCAGTGCCCGACCTCACTAATGCTCTTGTGGCTGAATGGAAGCAAGTCCCCGCAGCAATGTTCCAACATCTAGTGGAAAGCCTTCCAGGAAGAGTGGAGGCTGTTATAGCAGCAAAGGGAGGGACCAACTCCATATTAATGTCCATATTTTGGAATGAGATGATCGGCGAGCAGGTGTCCACTTACTTTTGATCATGTAGTGTAGTGTACATACAGTGGGGAGAACAAGTATTTGATACACTGCCGATTTTGCAGGTTTTCCTACTGACAAAGCATGTAGAGGTCTGTAATTTCTATCATGGGTACACTTCAACTATGAGAGACGGAATCTAAAACAAAAATCCAGAAAATCACATTGTATGATTTTTAAGTAATTAATTTGCATTTTATTGCATGACATAAGTATTTGATACATCAGAAAAGCAGATCTTAATATTTGGTACAGAAACCTTTGTTTGCAATTACAGAGATCATACGTTTCCTGTAGTTCTTGACCAGGTTTGCACACACTGCAGCAGGGATTTTGGCCCACTCCTCCATACAGATCTTCTCCAGATCCTTCAGGTTTCGGGGCTGTCGCTGGGCAATACGGACTTTCAGCTCCCTCCAAAGATTTTCTATTGGGTTCAGGTCTGGAGACTGGCTAGGCCACTCCAGGACCTTGAGATGTTTCTTACGGCGCCACTCCTTAGTTGCCCTGGCTGTGTGTTTCGGATCGTTGTCATGCTGGAAGACCCAGCCACGACCCATCTTCAATGCTCTTACTGAGGGAAGGAGGTTGTTGGCCAAGATCTCGCGATACATGGCCCCATCCATCCTCCCCTCAATACGGTGCAGTCATCCTGTACCCTTTGCAGAAAAGCATCCCCAAAGAATGATGTTTCCACCTCCATGCTTCACGGTTGGGATGGTGTTCTTGGGGTTGTACTCATCCTTCTTCTTCCTCCAAACACGGCGAGTGGAGTTTAGACCAAAAAGCTCTATTTTTGTCTCATCAGACCACATGACCTTCTCCCATTCCTTCTCTGGATCATCCAGATGGTCATTGGCAAACTTCAGACGGGCCTGGACATGCGCTGGCTTGAGCAGGTGGACCTTGCGTGCGCTGCAGGATTTTAATCCATGACGGTGTAGTGTGTTACTAATGGTTTTCTTTGAGACTGTGGTCCCAGCTCTCTTCAGGTCATTGACCAGGTCCTGCCGTGTAGTTCTGGGCTGATAACTCACCTTCCTCATGATCATTGATGCCCCACGAGGTGAGATCTTGCATGGAGCCCCAGACCGAGGGTGATTGACCGTCATCTTGAACTTCTTCCATTTTCTAATAATTGCGCCAACAGTTGTTGCCTTCTCACCAAGCTGCTTGCCTATTGTCCTGTAGCCCATCCCAGCCTGTTGCATGTCTACAATTTTATCCCTGATGTCCTTATACAGCTCTCTGGTCTTGGCCATTGTGGAGAGGTTGGAGTCTGTTTGATTGAGTGTGTGGACAGGTGTCTTTTATACAGGTAACGAGTTCAAACAGGTGCAGTTAATACAGGTAATGAGTGGAGAACAGGAGGGCTTCTTAAAGAAAAACTAACAGGTCTGTGAGAGCCGGAATTCTTACTGGTTGGTAGGTGATCAAATACTTATGTCATGCAATAAAATGCAAATTAATTACTTAAAAATCATACAATGTGATTTTCTGGATTTTTGTTTTAGATTCCGTCTCTCACAGTTGAAGTGTACCTATGATAAAAATTACAGACCTCTACATGCTTTGTAAGTAGGAAAACCTGCAAAATCGGCAGTGTATCAAATACTTGTTCTCCCCACTGTATGGGTAGGAGTAAAGTGACTTTGCAACAGGATAGATAAATCAAATTGTATTTGTCACATACACGTGATTAGTAGATGTTATTGCGGGTGTAGCGATACACACAATACACACAAATCTAAGTAAAGGCATGGAATTAAGAATATATAAATATATGGATGAGCAATGTCAGAGAGGCATAGACGAAGATACAGTAGAACAGGATAGAATACAGTATATATACATATGAGATGAGTAAAGCAAGATATGTAAACATTATTAAAGTGGCATTATTAAAGTGACTAGTGTTCCATTGATTTCAAGTCTATATATATTCCACCAGCCTCTGTGCTAGTGATGGCTGTTTAACAGTCTGATGGCCTTGAGCTGTTTTTCAGTCTCTCGGTCCCAGCTTTGATGCACCTGTACTGACCTTGACTTCTGGATGATAGCGGGGTGAACAGGCAGTGGCTCGGGTGGTTGTTGTCCTTGATGATCTTTTTGGCCTTCCTGTGACATCGGGTTCTGTACGTGTCCTGGAGGGCAGGTAGTTTGCCCCCGGTGATGCATTGTGCAGACCTCACTACCCTCTGGAGAGCCCTGCGGTTGTGGGCGGAGCAGTTGCCGTACCAGGCGGTGATACAGCCCGACAGGATGCTTTCAGTTGTGCATCTGTAAAAGTTAGTGAGGGATTTAGGCTGTTGCGCCTTCTTCACCACCATTTCAGTTTGTCAGTGATGTGTACGCCGAGGAACTTAAAACTGTCCACCTTCTCCACTGGTGTCCTGTCGATGTGGATCGGAGGGTGCTCCCTCTGCTGTTTCCTGAAGTCCACGATCATCTCCTTTGTTTTGTTGACGTTGAGTGAGAGGTTATTTTCCTGACACCACAATCCCAGAGCCCTCACCTCCTCCCTGTAGGCTGTCGTCGTTGTTGGTAATCAAGGCTACTACTGTCGACTACAAACTTGATGATTGAGTTGGAGGCGTGCATGGCCACGCAGTCATGGGTGAACAGGGAGTACAGGAGGGGGCTGAACACGCACCCTTGTGGGGCCCCAGTGCTGAGGATCAGCGAGGAGGAGTTGTTGTATCCTACCTTCACCACCTGGGGGGGCGGCCTGTCAGGAAGACCAGAGGCAAATTGCACAGGGCGGGGTTCAGACCCAGGGCCTCAAGTTTAACGATGAGCTTGGAGGGTAGTATGGTGTTGAATGCTGAGCTATAGTCTCAGCATTCCATCCTATATAGGGTGGACAACTACAAATAACTAGGTGTCTGGTTAGACTGTAAACTCTCCTTCCATACTCACATTAAACAGCTCCAATCCAAAATTAAATCTAGAATCGGCTTCATATTTCGCAACAAACCCATCCTTCCAAACATACCCTTGTAAAACTGACCATCCTACCGATCCTTGACTTCGGCGATGTCATTTACAAAATAGCCTCCAACACTCTACTCAACAAATTGGATGAAATCTATCACAGTGCCATCCGTTTTGTCACCAAAGCCCCATATACTACCCACCACTGCGACCTGTATGCTCTCGTTGGCTGGCCCTCGCTTCATACTCGTCGCCAAACCCACTGGCTCAAGGTCATCTACAAGTCTTTGCTAGGTAAAGCCCCGATAATCCAAGATGGCGTAGCAGTCAGATGTCCTTTGTCCTCGTCCTGTCCCGTGTATATATTTTTTATATATTTTTCTTCGCATTTCTTTTTATATATATTTTTTTTCTTCTTAAAAACTCAACTTCAAAACACTCTCCTGCAACCTACCTCACCAAATGTGGTGCGGATCTGCTTTTTTTTCTCCTCAAAGGTATTATTCACCTCGTATCCGAAATCTACAACAGAAGCTAGCCAGTAGTTAGCCAGCTCACAAGCTAACGTGAGTAGTTCAGCTAACCACAGCTAGCGCTTATCAGCTATCCTTTAGCTCGAAAAACTATTGCCAGTTTTGTACAACGCGACTCAGACCAGAGCATACCAGACCTATTTTCTCTCCATATCCCCGGATTTTTACCGCAAGCTCTGGACATTTACACCTGGATCTTGCAGCTAACTAGCTGCTATCCGAGTGACTATTGGCTAACATCAATTCCGGAGCAAACACCAATTATCCCGGAGCTAGCCAGCTGAAGAGTTCCATCAGCCACTCCTGGGCTACAATCACCTATCCGGACCCGTTTTACTGCCGATGCGGAGCCCCACCGGGCCTTCACGACTGGGATACCGACGTTATCTGCCCGAGGGAGTTATTCAACTGGCCCCTCCATCGCGACGTAACCTGAACGCCCATATGCTAACTGCGGCCCGCTAATCGTTAGCTGTCTTGAGCATATCGGCTGCTATCTGAACAGGTCTATCGAACAATCTTACGCCGCGGGCTAGCTTAGTGGAGGCCTCACTGCTCCATCTACGGCTGCCCCCTGGACACTATGATCACTTGGCTACATAGCTGATGCTTGCTTGACTGTCCATTAATTCACGGTACTCCATTCCGTTTATTTGTGTTTTATCTGTCGGCTCTGTGCTTTAACTCAGGATCTGTGTGTAGTTAATCCGACCCTCTCTGCCTAGCCGTCGCCATTTTTACCTGCTGCTGCTGTGTTAACTGACTAGCTGCTGCTATCTCACCTGTTGTTTTAGCTAGCTCTCCCAATCAAGACCTGCAATCACTTTATGCCTTATTGTATGTCTCCCTCAAATATCAATATGCCTTGCATACTGTTGTTCAGGCTAGCTATCATTGTTTTGGTTTGCAATGGACCCCGTAGTTCCACTCTCCGTACCTCTGATACCCCCTTCGTCCCACCCCCCACACATGCGGTGACCTCACCCATTGAGACCAGCATGTCCAGAGATACAACCGTTCTTATCATCACCCAGTGCCTGGGCTTGCCTCCGCTGTACCCACGCCCCACCATACCCCTGTCTGCACATTATGCCCAGAATCTATTCTACCACGCCCATAAATCTGCTCCTTTTATTCTTTGTCCCCAACGCTCTAGGCGACCAGTTTTGATAGCCTTTAGCCGCACCCTCATCCTACTACTCCTCTGTTCCTCGGGTGATGTGGAGGTAAACCCAGGCCCTGCATGTCCCCAGTCACCCTCATTTGTTGACTTCTGTGATCGAAAAAGCCTTGGCCTCATGCATGTCAACATCAGAAGCCTCCTCCCTAAGTTTGCCTTACTCACCGCTTTAGCACACTCTGCCAACCCTGATGTCCTTGCCGTGTCCGAATCCTGGCTTAGGAAGGCCACCAAAAATTCTGAGATTTCCATACCCAACTATAACACTTTCCGTCAAGATAGAACTGCCAAAGGGGGAGGAGTTGCAATCTACTGCAGAGATAGCCTGCAAAGTTCTGTCATACTTTCCAGGTCTATGCCCAAACAGTTCGAACTTCTAATTTTAAAAATTAATCTCTACAGAAATAAGTCTCTCACTGTTGCCGCCTGCTACCGACCCCCCTCAGCTCCCAGCTGTGCCCTGGACACCATCTGTGAATTGATCGCTCCCCATCTAGCTTCAGAGTTTGTTCTGTTAGGTGACCTAAACTGGGATATGCTTAACACCCCGGCAGTCCTACAATCCAAGCTTGATGCCCTCAATCTCACACAAATCATCAAGGAACCCACCAGGTACAACCCTAAATCCGTAAACATGGGCACCCTAATAGACATTATCCTGACCAACCTGCCCTCCAAATACACCTCTGCTGTCTTCAATCAAGATCTCAGTGATCACTGCCTCATTGCCTGTATCCGCCACGGGTCCGCGGTCAAACGACCACCCCTCATCACTGTCAAACGCTCCCTAAAACACTTCTGCGAGCAGGCCTTTCTAATCGACCTGGCCCGGGTTCCCTGGAAGGATATTGACCTCATCCCGTCAGTTGAGGATGCCTGGTCATTCTTTAAATGTTACTTCCTCACCATATTAGACAAGCATGCTCCGTTCAAAAAATGCAGAACCAAGAACAGATATAGCCCCTGGTTCACTCCAGACCTGACTGCCCTCGACCAGCACAAAAACATCCTGTGGCGAACTGCAATAGCATCGAAGAGCCCCCGCGATATGCAACTGTTCAGGGAAGTCAGGAACCAATACACGCAGTCAGTCAGGAAAGCAAAGGCCAGCTTTTTCAAGCAGAAATTTGCATCCTGTAGCTCTAACTCCAAAAAGTTCTGGGATACTGTAAAGTCCATGGAGAACAAGAGCACCTCCTCCCAGCTGCCCACTGCACTGAGGCTAGGTAACACGGTCACCACCGATAAATCCGTGATAATCGAAGACTTCAACAAGCATTTCTCAATGGCTGGCCATGCCTTCCTCCTGGCGACTCCAACCTTGGCCAACAGCCCCGCCCCCTCCGCTGCTACTCGCCCAAGCCTCCCCAGCTTCTCCTTTAACCAAATCCAGATAGCAAATGTTCTGAAAGAGCTGGAAAACCTGGACCCATACAAATCAGCTGGGCTTGACAATCTGGACCCCCTATTTCTGAAACTGTCCGCCGCCATTGTCGCACCCCCTATCACCAGCCTGTTCAACCTCTCCTTCGTATCATCTGAGATCCCCAAGGATTGGAAAGCTGCCGCGGTCATCCCCCTCTTCAAAGGGGGAGACACCCTGGACCCAAACTGTTACAGACCTATATCCATCCTGCCCTGCCTATCTAAGGTCTTCGAAAGCCAAGTCAACAAACAGATCACTGACCATCTCGAATCCCACCGTACCTTCTCCGCTGTGCAATCCGGTTTCCGAGCCGGTCATGGGTGCACCTCAGCCACGCTCAAGGTACTAAACGATATCATAACCGCCATCGATAAAAGACATTACTGTGCAGCCGTCTTCATCGACCTGGCCAAGGCTTTCGACTCTGTCAATCACCATATTCTTATCGGCAGACTCAGTAGCCTCGGTTTTTCTAATGACTGCCTTGCCTGGTTCACCAACTACTTTGCAGACAGAGTTCAGTGTGTCAAATCGGAGGGCATGTTGTCCGGTCCTCTGGCAGTCTCTATGGGGGTACCACAGGGTTCAATTCTCGGGCCGACTCTTTTCTCTGTATACATCAATGATGTTGCTCTTGCTGCGGGCGATTCCCTGATCCACCTCTACGCAGACGACACCATTCTATATACTTCCGGCCCTTCCTTGGACACTGTACTATCTAACCTCCAAACGAGCTTCAATGCCATACAACACTCCTTCCGTGGCCTCCAACTGCTCTTAAACGCTAGTAAAACCAAATGCATGCTTTTCAACCGTTCGCTACCTGCACCCGCACGCCCGACTAGCATCACCACCCTGTACGGTTCCGACCTAGAATATGTGGACATCTATAAGTACCTAGGTGTCTGGCTAGACTGCAAACTCTCCTTCCAGACTCATATCAAACATCTCCAATCCAAAATCAAAGCAAGAATCGGCTTTCTATTCCGCAACAAAGCCTCCTTCACTCACGCCGCCAAACTTACCCTAGTAAAACTGACTATCCTACCGATCCTCGACTTCGGCGATGTCATCTACAAAATAGCTTCCAATACTCTACTCAGCAAACTGGATGCAGTTTATCACAGTGCCATTCGTTTTGTTACTAAAGCACCTTATACGACCCACCACTGCGACCTGTATGCCCTAGTCGGCTGGCCCTCGCTACATGTTCGTCGTCAGACCCACTGGCTCCAGGTCATCTACAAGGCTATGCTAGGTAAAGTGCCGCCTTATCTCAGTTCACTGGTCACGATGGCTACACCCACCTGCAACACGCGCTCCAGCAGGTGTATCTCACTGATCATCCCTAAAGCCAAAACCTCATTTGGACGCCTTTCCTTCCAGTTCTCTGCTGCCTGCGACTGGAACGAATTGCAAAAATCTCTGAAGTTGGAGACCTTTATCTCCCTCAACAACTTTAAAAATCTGCTATCCGAGCAGCTAACCGATCGCTGTAGCTGTACATAGTCCATCTGTAAACTACCCACCCAATTTACCTACCTCACCCCCCATACTGCTTTTATTTATTTACTTTTCTGCTCTTTTGCACACCAGTATCTCTTCTTGCACATGATCATCTGATGATTTATCACTCCAGTGTTAATCTGCTAAATTGTAATTATTCGATTTATTGCCTACCTCATGCCTTTTGCACACATTGTATATAGATTCTCTTTTTTTTTCTACCATGTTATTGACTTGTTTATTGTTTACTCCATGTGTAACTCTGTGTTGTCTGTTCACACTGCTATGCTTTATCTTGGCCAGGTCGCAGTTGCAAATGAGAACTTGTTCTCAACTAGCCTACCTGGTTAAATAAAGGTGAAATAAAAATAAAAAAAAAAAAATCTCAGCTCACTGGTCACCATAGCAGCACCCACCCGTAGCACACGCTCCAGCAGGTATATCTCACTGGTCACCCCCAAAGCCAATTCTTCCTTTGGCCGCCTCTCCTTCTAGTTCTCTGCTGCCAATGACTGGAACGAACTGCAAAAATCTCTGAAGCTGGAGACTCTTACCTCCCTCACTAGCTTTAAGCACCAGCTGTCAGAGCAGCTCACAGATCACTGCACATAGCTCATCTGTAAATAGCCCAGCCAATCTACCTCATCCCCATACTGTATTTATTTATTTATCTTGCTCCTTTGCACCCCAGTATCTCAACTTGCACATTCATCCTATGCACATCCTACCATTCCAGTGTTTAATTGCTATATTGTAATTACTTTGCCACCATGGCCTATTTATTGCCTTACCTCTCTTATCCTACCTCATTTGCACATGCAGTATATAGATTTTCCTACTGTATTATTGATTGTATGTTTGTTTATTCCATGAGTAACTCTGTGATGTTGTATGTGTCGAGTTGCTTTGCTTTATCTTGGCCAGGTCGCAGTTGCAAATGAGAACTTGTTCTCAACTAGCCTACCTGGTTATATAAAGGTGAAATAAATCAAATAAATAGTCAAGGATCAGCATTCTTACATAGTTATTCCTCTTGTGTAGATGGGATAGGGCGGTGTGCAGTGTGATGGTGATTGCATCGTCTGTGGACCTATTGGGGCGGTAAGCAAATTGGAGTGGGTCTAGGGTGGCAGGTAAGGTGGAGACGATATGACTCTGAAAGCACTTCATGATGACAGAAGTGAGTGCTACGGGGCGATAGTCATTTAGTTCAGTTACCGTTGCATTCTTGGGAGCAGGAACCATGGTGGCAATGTGGGAAGAGCAGACTAGGATAGGGACAGATTGAATATGTCCGTAAACACACCAGCCAGCTGGTCTGCACATGCTCTGAGGACGCGGGGAGGGATGCCGTCTGGGCCAGCAGCCTTGCGAGGGTTAACACGTTTAAATGTCTTACTCACGTCGGCCACGGAGAAGGAGAGCCCACAGTCCTTGGTAGCTGGCCATGTTGGTGTCACTGTGTTATCCTCAAAGCAGGCAAAGAACGTGTTTAGCTTGTCTGGAAGCAAGGCGTAGGTGTCCGCGACGCAGCTGGTTTTGCTTTTGTAGTCCGTGATTGTCTGTAGACCCTGCCACATATGTCTCGTGTCTGAGCCATTGAATTGTGACTCCATTTTGTCTCTATACTGACGTTTTGCCTGTTTGATTGTCTTGCGGAGGGAATGACCACTCTGTTTGTTTTCTACCATATTTCCAGACCTCTTTCCATGGTTAAATGCGTTGGTTCGCGCTTTCATTTTAGCGCGAATGCCGCCATCCATCCACAGTTTCTGGTTAGGTTTTAATAGTCACAGTGGGTACAACATCTCTTATACACTTCTTGATGAACTCAGTAACCGTCTCAGTGTACACGTCAATATTATTCTCCGAAGCGACCCAGGAACATATCCCAGTCCGCATGATCAAAACAATCTTGAGGCGTGGATTCCAATTGGTTAGACCAGCGTTGAATAGTCCTTAGCATGGGTACTTCCTGTTTGAATTTCTGCCTATAGGAAGGGAGGAGCAAAATGGAGTTGTGGTCAGATTTGCCGAAAGGAGGGCGGGTAGGGCTTTGTATGCATCCCGGAAGTTGGCGTTGCAATGGTCGAGTGTTTTTCCAGTGCGAGTACTACAGTCAATGTGTTGATAGAACTTCGGTAGAGTTTTCCTCAGATTTCCTTTGTTAAAAATCCCCAGCTACAATAAATGCAGCCTCAGGATATGTGGTTTCCATTTTGCATAAAGTCCAGTGAAGTTCTTTGAGGGTCATCGTGGTATCAGCTTGAGGGGGGATATACACAGCTGTGACAATAACTGAAGATAATTCTCTTGGAGATAATACGGTCAGCATTTGATTGTGAGGTATTCTAGGTCGATGAACAAAAGGACTTGAGTTCCTGTAAATTATTACAACTACACCATGAGTCGTTAATCATGAAACATACACCCCCACCTTTCTTCTTCCCGGAGAGATATTTATTCCTGTCAGCGTGATGGACTGAGAATCCAGACGGCTGGACTGATTCCGACAGTATATCCAGAAAGAGCCATGTTTCCGTGAAACAGAGTATGTTACAATCCCTGATGTCTCTCTGGAAAGAAGCCCTTGCCCGGATCTCGTCAACCTTGTTATCCAGGGACTGAACATTAGCTCGGAAGCGGTGGGTTGTGTGCGCGCCTCCTAAGTCGGACAAGAAGACCGCTCCGACTACCTCTTCTCCCCCGGCGTTGTTTTGGGTCGGCCTCTGGAATCAGTCCAATTGCCCTGGTTGGTGCGAACAAAGGATCCGCTTTGAGGAAGTCGTATTCCTGTTCGTAATGCTGGTTGTGCTGGTAAGTTACCGCCGCTATGATACCCAATAGTAACTCCCGGCTGTATGTAATAACACATAACATTTTCTGGACTAACAATGTAAGAAAAACGTCTTCTTTTTTTTTAAGGAAAAAAGTTTCCTAAGAACTAGAGGTGAATTAGCCCTCTCCGTCAGCGTTCATTTTTTAAATAATAAACAGTAACAGCCGCGTATGTGATGAGTCAAAAGGGTAAATGCAGATAAATACACTGGACAAAAATATAAGTGCAACATGTAAAGGATTGGTCTCATGAACTAAAATAAAGATCCAAGAAATTGTCCATATGCACATGGAGCTTATTCCTCTAAAATGTTGTGAACAAATGTGTTTACATCCCTGTTAGTGAGCATTTCTCCTTTGCCAAGATAATCCATCAATCTGACAGGTGTGGCATATCAAGTAGCTGATTAAAAATCACGATCATTATACAGGTGCACCTTGTGCTGGGGACAAGGCCACTCTAAAATGTGCAGTTTTGTCACACAACACAATGCCATAGATGTCTCAAGTTTTGAGGGAGCGTGCAATTGGCATGCCGACTGCAGGAATGACCAACAGAGCTGTTGCCAGAGATTTTAATGTTCATTTCTCTACCATAAGCCACCTCCAACGTCATTTCAGAGAATATTGAGCAGTATGTCTCACAAGCACAGACCACATGTAACCACACCAGCCTAGGACCTCCACATCCAGCATCTTCACTTGCGGGATCGTCTGAGACCAGCCACCTGGACAGCTGATGAAACTGAGGAGTATTTCTGTCTGGGTAAAAATGAATTGTGATTGGCTGGGCCTGGCTCCCCAGTGGCTGGGCCTGGCTCCCCAGTGGCTGGGCCTGGCTCCCCAGTGGCTGGGCCTGGCTCCCCAGTGGTTGGGCCTGGCTCCCCAGTGGGTTGGCCTTGCTCCCCAGTGGCTGGGCCTGGCTCCCCAGTGGCTGGGCCTGGCTCCCCAGTGGCTGGGCCTGGCTCCCCAGTGGTTGGGCCTGGCTCCCCAGTGGCTGGGCCTGGCTCCCCAGTGGTTGGGCCTGGCTCCCCAGTGGTTGGGCCTGGCTCCCCAGTGGTTGGGCCTGGCTCCCAAGCGGGTTGCCCTAAGCCCTCTCAGGACCACCCATGGCTGCCCAGTCATGTGAAATCCATAGATTAGGCCCTAATGATTTCCTTATATGAACTTTAACTCCGTAAAATCATTGAAATTGTTGCATGTTGCATTTATATTTTTGTTCAGTATATTTATATTTATAAAAATCAAAAAAGTTGGGGGGGTAAACGCAATATACTTTAAAATGACAAAATAAAAAGAAACTGTGTAGAAATGATATCAGACCTATATTCATAAATGTTCTTGACTTTGTCCAGCTTGCTTATAATCACCGAAACAAAGCTACACAGTCAGGAAACAAAACGAAGCTACACAGTCAGGGAACAAAACGAAGCTACACAGTCAGGGAACAAAACGAAGCTACACAGTCAGGGAACAAATTCCAAAAACAATGGATAGAGAACTATTTATTTTGCCGGCGAGGAAATATTATATATATTATATTAAATATAACCAATTTTCACTGCAGCACTTCGAACCTTGAAAACCTGTGAAGATGGACATTTTGTTGCGTTCAATGAACCTTCACTTACACATTTTAAATGTGTGATTTTGTTTCTTGTGTGTTAATTGGGCCCAAAACTGTTTCATTATTTAAACCATTCAATATGTATACATTTAACATCAAATTTGTCTTCAACAGTCGTTTGTCTTGTCAATTTGACTGTGTTCAGGTGTGTTGGCCATGCCTAGTAATTGGCGACACCAGAAATTGGAATGCTTGTACAAGGTAGACATACTTTATGCTCTGCAGGAAAGGTTTTTGTTGTTTTAATAACCTTTTAGTATGGTCTGTATCTTAACCTTTAAAAAAATATATATATGTTTTATAGTAACATTATTTTTGTTTATTATTATTTTTATTTTTTTAATCGGTCCAGTTATTCTTTTAACCTCTTGATGTGTACGAGGTACGGCTAGCCCCTAGGTCCAAAATGAGTTTGACACGCTTGCGCTAGTGGAGAAGAAGGGTCATTTCATATAAAGTGCATTTTGTTTTTCCCACGTTTCCTCAACTCCTCTCCTCGGTTTCATTTGACCTTTTTCCAAAGGAGGCAAGGAGAGGACGAACCAATCGAGAAAAGACAATTGAGAATCTTCCCCCTGGTAGATGGAGGCGCTGAGCAGACGGTAAGCAACAAAAAACTATTTATAGCCTTTAAAAATAACAATAAATCCCACCACTTGCATTAAGAGTGTCTCTTCTCTTCCCACAGAGTGGCCTGAACAATATAATCTCCTGCTCTGCTATCGTTAGGCTGCTGACGGGAAAAACAGTAATGTTTAGCAGTCTTTATAGAGGAGAGGTAGAGTGGTCAGCTTTCAGAGGGATTATGAAAAGACACTTAACCACAGTAGGTGCCGGAGACATTTCTACTGCAATCGATTGGATAGGGAGAGTAAAGGAAGGAAGGAGGGAAGGGAAGGGAGGGAGGGAGAGAGAGGGGACGCAGGGAGAGAGAGCATCCTTGTACTAACAGACTGGGCGGACACCTTAGTCCTCCGTCGCTGCCATAAAGAGCATTAATAACCCCAATGACCCACCCTTCCCCCAATACGCTCACACAGACACACACACAGACACACACACACACACACACACACACACACACACACACACACACACACACACACACACACACACACACACACACACACACACACACACACACACACACACACACACACACACACACACACACACACACACACACACACACACACACACACACACACACACACACACACTGTTCCTCTATCACCTACCAGAAGATATGATGCCATGCGTGACTGTACGATACGGCTATACAATACAGGCTCTCACACTAACACACACACACACACAACCGAGAGTTAATGCTGCACAAAGGAAGTGAGTCAGTGAGCGAGCATAGCATCGTAAGCAATCACTGCCTGGCCCGGCGTTATTGAAAATAAAAATATGCTCGGTCTCCGTCCAGCCTGGCTGGCTCGCTGCGGACCAGTCAATACCCCAGAAATGTTATCAATTCATCATTTTCAGCTCTTATTTTTCACATATTGACAATGTGTTTCTCCATTTCTTTTTTGTGGTATTACATCTGTTAGTAAAACACAGATATGGGACTTGGGGTGTGTCGTGTGGTAAAAACACAGATAGGGGACTTGGGGTGTGTCGTGTGGTAAAAACACAGATAGGGGACTTGGGGTGTGTCGTGTGGTAAAAACACAGATAGGGGACTTGGGGTGTGTCGTGTGGTAAAAACACAGATAGGGGACTTGGGGTGTGTCGTGTGGTAAAAACACAAATAGGGGACTTGGGGTGTGTTGTGTGGTAAAAACACAGATAGGGGACTTGGGGTGTGTCGTGTGGTAAAAACACAGATAGGGGACTTGGGGTGTGTCGTGTGGTAAAAACACAGATATGGGACTTGGGGTGTGTCGTGTGGTAAAAACACAGATAGGGGACTTGGGGTGTGTCGTGTGGTAAAAACACAGATAGGGGACTTGGGGTGTGTCGTGTGGTAAAAACACAGATAGGGGACTTGGGGTGTGTCGTGTGGTAAAAACACAGATAGGGGACTTGGGGTGTGTCGTGTGGTAAAAACACAGATAGGGGACTTGGGGTGTGTCGTGTGGTAAAAACACAGATAGGGGACTTGGGGTGTGTCGTGTGGTAAAAACACAGATAGGGGACTTGGGGTGTGTCGTGTGGTAAAAACACAGATAGGGGACTTGGGGTGTGTCGTGTGGTAAAAACACAGATAGGGGACTTGGGGTGTGTCGTGTGGTAAAAACACAGATAGGGGACTTGGGGTGTGTCGTGTGGTAAAAACACAGATAGGGGACTTGGGGTGTGTCGTGTGGTAAAAACACAGATATGGGACTTGGGGTGTGTCGTGTGGTAAAAACACAGATAGGGGACTTGGGGTGTGTCGTGTGGTAAAAACACAGATAGGGGACTTGGGGTGTGTCGTGTGGTAAAAACACAGGCATGATCTTTCTCCAATTGTCTCTACCTCTCTCCCTCTCTATTCATATCCCTTGATTTATGCCACAGTTTGTTGTGTTACAGCCTGAATTCAAAAAAAGAATGAAATATATTTGTTTTCTCACCCGTCTACAGTCAATACACCATAGTGACAGTGAAAGCATAGAAAAAAATAATTTACACAAGTATTAAACCCTCCCTTGAGTCAATACATGTTAGAATCACCTTTGGCAGCGATTACAGCTGTGAGTCTTTCTGGGTAATTCTCTAAGAGCTTTCCACACCTGGATTGTACAATATTTGCCCATGATTCTTTTCAAAATTCCCTAAGCTTCGACAACCATTTTCATGTCTTGTCATAGATTTTCAAGCAGATTTAAGACAAAACTGTAACTCGCTTACTCAGGAACATTCACTGTCTTCTTGGTAAGCAACTCCAGTGTAGATTTGAACTTGTGTTTTAGGCTTCTGCTGAAAGGTGAAAGGTGACAAAAACAACAACAAGAGACTTTAGCGGCTGTTGAAGCGCTTCACAATCGACATTGAGAGATGGATGAAAAGTGGTTGATAACCTGTCTACTAAAGTAGTGATCTGCAAGGTGAAAATCAACGACTGTTCTTGACAAGTGGAGAAGATGCAGCTCAAGATGGCTGAACTGGAGGACCGTTCACAACGCTAAAAATGTCAAATGAATTTATTTCAAAGAAGGAGACGAGACTGACGATCCCATCGAATTCCGACAGAGAATGATCCCTTAATGGATCCCATCCATATCTGACAATGGTTGAGATAGAAAGAGCTTAACACATCTACTCGGGACCTGGGACTGGTAATACTACAGACAGACCTGGGACTGGTAATACTACAGACAGACCTGGGACTGGTAATACTACAGACAGACCTGGGACTGGTAATACTACAGACAGACCTGGGACTGGTAATACTACAGACAGACCTGGGATTGGTAATACTACAGACAGACCTGGGACTGGTAATACTACAGACAGACCGGGGACTGGTAATACTACAGACAGACCTGGGACTGGTAATACTACAGACAGACCTGGGACTGGTAATACTACAGACAGACCTGGGACTGGTAATACTACAGACAGACCTGGGATTGGTAATACTACAGACAGACCTGGGACTGGTAATACTACAGACAGACCTGGGACTGGTAATACTACAGACAGACCTGGGATTGGTAATACTACAGACAGACCTGGGACTGGTAATACTACAGACAGACCGGGGACTGGTAATACTACAGACAGACCTGGGACTGGTAATACTACAGACAGACCTGGGACTGGTAATACTACAGACAGACCAGGGACTGGTAATACTACAGACAGACCTGGGACTGGTAATACTACAGACAGACCAGGGACTGGTAATACTACAGACATACCTGGGACTGGTAATACTACAGACAGACCTGGGACTGGTAATACTACAGACATACCTGGGACTGGTAATACTACAGACAGACCTGGGATTGGTAATACTACAGACATACCTGGGACTGGTAATACTACAGACAGACCTGGGACTGGTAATACTACAGACAGACCGGGGACTGGTAATACTACAGACAGACCTGGGACTGGTAATACTACAGACAGACCGGGGACTGGTAATACTACAGACAGACCGGGGACTGGTAATACTACAGACAGACCTGGGACTGGTAATACTACAGACAGACCGGGGACTGGTAATACTACAGACAGACCGGGGACTGGTAATACTACAGACAGACCTGGGACTGGTAATACTACAGACAGACCGGGGACTGGTAATACTAGACAGACCTGGGACTGGTAATACTACAGACAGACCAGGGACTGGTAATACTACAGACAGACCGGGGACTGGTAATACTACAGACAGACCTGGGACTGGTAATACTACAGACAGACCTGGGACTGGTAATACTACAGACAGACCTGGGACTGGTAATACTACAGACAGACCAGGGACTGGTAATACTACAGACAGACCTGGGACTGGTAATACTACAGACAGACCAGGGACTGGTTATACTACAGACAGACCTGGGACTGGTAATACTACAGACAGACCTGGGACTGGTAATACTACAGACAGACCTGGGACTGGTAATACTACAGACAGACCTGGGATTGGTAATACTACAGACAGACCTGGGACTGGTAATACTACAGACAGACCTGGGACTGGTAATACTACAGACAGACCGGGGACTGGTAATACTACAGACAGACCTGGGACTGGTAATACTACAGACAGACCGGGGACTGGTAATACTACAGACAGACCGGGGACTGGTAATACTACAGACAGACCTGGGACTGGTAATACTACAGACAGACCGGGGACTGGTAATACTACAGACAGACCCGGGACTGGTAATACTACAGACAGACCTGGGACTGGTAATACTACAGACAGACCGGGGACTGGTGATACTACAGACAGACCTGGGACTGGTAATACTACAGACAGACCTGGGACTGGTAATACTAGACAGACCTGGGACTGGTAATACTACAGACAGACCTGGGACTGGTAATACTAGACAGACCTGGGACTGGTAATACTAGACAGACCTGGGACTGGTAATACTACAGACAGACCTGGGACTGGTAATACTACAGACAGACCGGGGACTGGTAATACTACAGACAGACCTGGGATTGGTAATACTACAGACAGACCTGGGACTGGTAATACTACAGACAGACCGGGGACTGGTAATACTACAGACAGACCTGGGACTGGTAATACTACAGACAGACCTGGGATTGGTAATACTACAGACAGACCTGGGACTGGTAATACTACAGACAGACCTGGGACTGGTAATACTACAGACAGACCTGGGATTGGTAATACTACAGACAGACCTGGGACTGGTAATACTACAGACAGACCGGGGACTGGTAATACTACAGACAGACCTGGGACTGGTAATACTACAGACAGACCTGGGACTGGTAATACTACAGACAGACCTGGGACTGGTAATACTACAGACAGACCTGGGATTGGTAATACTACAGACAGACCTGGGACTGGTAATACTACAGACAGACCTGGGACTGGTAATACTACAGACAGACCTGGGATTGGTAATACTACAGACAGACCTGGGACTGGTAATACTACAGACAGACCGGGGACTGGTAATACTACAGACAGACCGGGGACTGGTAATACTACAGACAGACCTGGGACTGGTAATACTACAGACAGACCGGGGACTGGTAATACTAGACAGACCTGGGACTGGTAATACTACAGACAGACCAGGGACTGGTAATACTACAGACAGACCGGGGACTGGTAATACTACAGACAGACCTGGGACTGGTAATACTACAGACAGACCTGGGACTGGTAATACTACAGACAGACCTGGGACTGGTAATACTACAGACAGACCAGGGACTGGTAATACTACAGACAGACCTGGGACTGGTAATACTACAGACAGACCAGGGACTGGTAATACTACAGACAGACCTGGGACTGGTAATACTACAGACAGACCTGGGACTGGTAATACTACAGACAGACCTGGGACTGGTAATACTACAGACAGACCTGGGATTGGTAATACTACAGACAGACCTGGGACTGGTAATACTACAGACAGACCTGGGACTGGTAATACTACAGACAGACCGGGGACTGGTAATACTACAGACAGACCTGGGACTGGTAATACTACAGACAGACCGGGGACTGGTAATACTACAGACAGACCGGGGACTGGTAATACTACAGACAGACCTGGGACTGGTAATACTACAGACAGACCGGGGACTGGTAATACTACAGACAGACCCGGGACTGGTAATACTACAGACAGACCTGGGACTGGTAATACTACAGACAGACCGGGGACTGGTGATACTACAGACAGACCTGGGACTGGTAATACTACAGACAGACCTGGGACTGGTAATACTAGACAGACCTGGGACTGGTAATACTACAGACAGACCTGGGACTGGTAATACTACAGACAGACCTGGGACTGGTAATACTACAGACAGACCTGGGACTGGTAATACTAGACAGACCTGGGACTGGTAATACTACAGACAGACCTGGGACTGGTAATACTACAGACAGACCTGGGACTGGTAATACTACAGACATACCTGGGACTGGTAATACTACAGACAGACCTGGGACTGGTAATACTACAGACAGACCTGGGACTGGTAATACTACAAACAGACCTGGGACTGGTAATACTACAGACAGACCTGGGACTGGTAATACTACAGACAGACCTGGGACTGGTAATACTACAGACAGACCTGGGACTGGTAATACTACAGACAGACCTGGGACTGGTAATACTACAGACAGACCGGGGACTGGTAATACTACAGACATACCTGGGACTGGTAATACTACAGACATACCGGGATTGGTAATACTACAGACAGACCTGGGACTGGTAATACTACAGACAGACCGGGGACTGGTAATACCCGCGACAGACCAGGGACTGGTAATACTACAGACAGACCTGGGACTGGTAATACTACAGACAGACCGGGGAGTGGTGATACTACAGACAGACCGGGGACTGGTAATACTACAGACAGACCTGGGACTGGTAATACTACAGACAGACCTGGGACTGGTAATACTACAGACATACCTGGGACTGGTAATACTACAGACAGACCTGGGACTGGTAATACTAGACAGACCTGGGACTGGTAATACTAGACAGACCTGGGACTGGTAATACTACAGACAGACCTGGGACTGGTAATACTAGACAGACCTGGGACTGGTAATACTAGACAGACCTGGGACTGGTAATACTACAGACAGACCTGGGACTGGTAATACTACAGACAGACCGGGGACTGGTAATACTACAGACAGACCTGGGATTGGTAATACTACAGACAGACCTGGGACTGGTAATACTACAGACAGACCGGGGACTGGTAATACTACAGACAGACCTGGGACTGGTAATACTACAGACAGACCTGGGATTGGTAATACTACAGACAGACCTGGGACTGGTAATACTACAGACAGACCTGGGACTGGTAATACTACAGACAGACCTGGGATTGGTAATACTACAGACAGACCTGGGACTGGTAATACTACAGACAGACCGGGGACTGGTAATACTACAGACAGACCTGGGACTGGTAATACTACAGACAGACCTGGGACTGGTAATACTACAGACAGACCTGGGACTGGTAATACTACAGACAGACCTGGGATTGGTAATACTACAGACAGACCTGGGACTGGTAATACTACAGACAGACCTGGGACTGGTAATACTACAGACAGACCTGGGATTGGTAATACTACAGACAGACCTGGGACTGGTAATACTACAGACAGACCGGGGACTGGTAATACTACAGACAGACCTGGGACTGGTAATACTACAGACAGACCTGGGACTGGTAATACTACAGACAGACCAGGGACTGGTAATACTACAGACAGACCTGGGACTGGTAATACTACAGACAGACCAGGGACTGGTAATACTACAGACATACCTGGGACTGGTAATACTACAGACAGACCTGGGACTGGTAATACTACAGACAGACCTGGGACTGGTAATACTACAGACAGACCTGGGATTGGTAATACTACAGACATACCTGGGACTGGTAATACTACAGACAGACCTGGGACTGGTAATACTACAGACAGACCGGGGACTGGTAATACTACAGACAGACCTGGGACTGGTAATACTACATACAGACCGGGGACTGGTAATACTACAGACAGACCTGGGACTGGTAATACTACAGACAGACCTGGGACTGGTAATACTACAGACAGACCGGGGACTGGTAATACTACAGACAGACCGGGGACTGGTAATACTACAGACAGACCTGGGACTGGTAATACTACAGACAGACCGGGGACTGGTAATACTAGAGAGACCTGGGACTGGTAATACTACAGACAGACCAGGGACTGGTAATACTACAGACAGACCGGGGACTGGTAATACTACAGACAGACCTGGGACTGGTAATACTACAGACAGACCTGGGACTGGTAATACTACAGACAGACCTGGGACTGGTAATACTACAGACAGACCAGGGACTGGTAATACTACAGACAGACCTGGGACTGGTAATACTACAGACAGACCAGGGACTGGTAATACTACAGACAGACCTGGGACTGGTAATACTACAGACAGACCTGGGACTGGTAATACTACAGACAGACCTGGGACTGGTAATACTACAGACAGACCTGGGATTGGTAATACTACAGACAGACCTGGGACTGGTAATACTACAGACAGACCTGGGACTGGTAATACTACAGACAGACCGGGGACTGGTAATACTACAGACAGACCTGGGACTGGTAATACTACAGACAGACCGGGGACTGGTAATACTACAGACAGACCGGGGACTGGTAATACTACAGACAGACCTGGGACTGGTAATACTACAGACAGACCGGGGACTGGTAATACTACAGACACACCCGGGACTGGTAATACTACAGACAGACCTGGGACTGGTAATACTACAGACAGACCGGGGACTGGTGATACTACAGACATACCTGGGACTGGTAATACTACAGACAGACCTGGGACTGGTAATATTACAGACAGACCGGGGACTGGTAATACTACAGACAGACCTGGGACTGGTAATACTACAGACAGACCTGGGACTGGTAATACTACAGACAGACCGGGGACTGGTAATACTACAGACAGACCAGGGACTGGTAATACTACAGACAGACCAGGGACTGGTAATACTACAGACATATCGGGGACTGGTAATACTACAGACAGACCTGGGACTGGTAATACTACAGACAGACCAGGGACTGGTAATACTACAGACAGACCTGGGACTGGTAATACTACAGACAGACCTGGGACTGGTAATACTACAGACAGACCGGGGACTGGTAATACTACAGACATACCGGGGACTGGTAATACTACAGACGGACCTGGGACTTTGTGTGTTACCTCCGAACTAAACCCTTCCACAGTGTGTTACCTCTGAACTAAACCCTTCCACAGTGTTTTACCTCTGGACTAAACCCTTCCACAGTGTGTTACCTCTGGACTAAACCCTTCCACAGTGTGTTACCTCTGGACTAAACCCTTCCACAGTGTTTTACCTCTGGACTAAACCCTTCCACAGTGTTTTACCTCTGGACTAAACCCTTCGACAGTGTTTTACCTCTGGACTAAACCCTTCCACAGTGTTTTACCTCCGAACTAAACCCTTCCACAGTGTTTTACCTCTGGACTAAACCCTTCCACAGTGTGTTACCTCTGGACTAAACCCTTCCACAGTGTTTTACCTCCGAACTAAACCCTTCCACAGTGTTTTACCTCTGTGTGTTACCTCCGTGTGTTGCCTCCGCGTGTTTCTCTACATGGTTAAGGATGTGGAAAGACAAATGGAGAGGAATTAAGTATGTTTTTCTCTACCTGTGGGCTGGCAGGGTGGCAGCCATTCCCCTGTGAGGTGCACCCAGGTGCACAGAGGCATCTCTCACGTTAGCAGCTTGAGTGTGTTCAGTCAAGGGAAAATGTGTGTGTGTGTGTGTTCGTGTGTGTGTGTGTGTGTGTTCGTGTGTGTGTGTGTGTGTGTGTGTGTGTGTGTGTGTGTGTGTGTGTGTGTGTGTGTGTGTGTGTGTGTGTGTGTGTGTGTGTGTGTGTGTGTGTGTATGTGTGTGTGTGTGTGTGTGTGTGTGTGTGTGTGTGTGTGTGTGTGTGTGTGTGTGTGTGTGTGTGTGTGTGTGTGTGTGTGTGTGTGTGTGTGTGTGTGTGTGTGTGTGTGTGTGTGTGTGTGTGTGTGTGTGTGATCAGCCAGATGAAAATTTGCTGCTTTGTTTACTGCTGCGGTCTGTCTCAACATCAGACTGCTTTTAGTACTGGGCTGTGTGTGTGTGTGTGTGTGTGTGTGTGTGTGTGTGTGTGTGTGTGTGTGTGTGTGTGTGTGTGTGTGTGTGTGTGTGTGTGTGTGTGTGTGTGTGTGTGTGTGTGTGTGTGTGTGTGTGTGTGTGTGTGTGTGTGTGTGTGTGTGTGTGTGTGTGTGTGTGTGTGTGATCAGCCAGATGAAAATGTGCTGCTTTGTTTACTGCTGCGGTCTGTCTCAACATCAGACTGCTTTTAGTACTGGGCTGTGTGTGTGTGTGTGTGTGTGTGTGTGTGTGTGTGTGTGTGTGTGTGTGTGTGTGTGTGTGTGTGTGTGTGTGTGTGTGTGTGTGTGTGTGTGTGTGTGTGTGTGTGTGTGTGTGTGTGTGCGTGCGTGCGTGCGTGTGTGTGTGTCAATGCCTCTCAGAACAGGTAGGTGACAACAGACAGACTGGAAGATGTCTGTTCCTTTTTTTTTACATTAAATGCATTATGGGGTTGAATGCTGTAACAACACAGAATAAAACAGTTGATACAAGACCCATGACCATTACTGCTCATCACTTATTAACCATCATTTATATACTTTACTTTAATACAATATTTTAGTTGTTGTGTATATTACATTGGTTTTATTTAATGACTTTATCGTCTCATCTCTATAGAGCTGCCGTCTAACAAAATTACTAATTTTGTAGTTCTTTAAAGTAAATAAGGTACTCTTTTATGACTGCTAAATACCAACTATCAATCACTTAGATGATGTATTTTCAGGTAGAGATACAGCTGCTCTCTATCACCTCACTCTTCTCTCTTCCGTAGCAGGCGTAAAAGAAACACACAGACCAGGACAAGTAGGTGCGCAATGGATTATGGTCATTGTAGTAAATTACCACATGTTATGCTCAAAACTATGTAGAATATTGGCCTGTTGGAAACTACAACTCCCTACTACCTCGCACAGGTCAGTCTGGATCTGATTGACATCTAGAGAAACTGTGCATTGAGCTCACAGAAAGAAAAACCAACATTGGTCAATTATTTGTTAAAAAAAAAGAAAAATAACAAAAAATGTTGGTTAATTGCTCAGCACTAATACACCCAGGCGCACACACCCGCACACACACACACACACACACACACACACACACACCTCAGCTCTGGTCAAGAGAGAAGAAAGCAGCACACCTCCATTCAACTGAACAGCTTCACAGAGTAAAGAATCAACTGGCTGATAATTACAGACAGCACCACTATAAACTAGCCAGTAAAACAGAGAGAGAGAGAGAGAGAGAGAGAGAGAGAGAGAGAGAGAGAGAGAGAGAGAGAGAGAGAGAGAGAGAGAGAGAGAGAGAGAGAGAGAGAGAGAGAGAGAGAGAGAGAGAGAGAGAGAGAGAGAGAGAGAGCAATGTGTCAATGGGTTGACTGGCCGCCTGACTGGCTGGCTGACTGGCTAGCTGACGGCTAGCTGACTGACTGGTTGGCTGGGTGACTGATTGACAGGCTGGCTGATTGACTGACTGACTGGCTGACTGACTGGCCTACATCTGTGTGCAGGTGTTTTCCTACCTGCTATGATGTCATCGTCCGTGATTTCCATCTCCTCGGCAGTGGGGACCTGGGTTTCACAGGAAGGGGTTCGGGAGGGGGAGGGGGAAGCGTGGCGGGGTCAGCGTAGGTTCCCGCTGTAGAAAAACCAACACATTGGTCAAAAAGATTGTTCAACAAGCATTCGTTTCAACAGAAAACCCTTTCTCTTTTGAGATTAAAGCTAGAATCGTTAGCTGTTAGATTAAAGCTGGAATCGTTAGCTGCTAGATTAAAGCTAGAATCATTAGCTGTTAGATTAAAGCTGGAATCGTTAGCTGTTAGATTAAAGCTAGAATCGTTAGCTGCTACATTAAAGATGGAATCGTTAGCTGCTACATTAAAGATGGAATCGTTAGCTGCTAGATTAAAGCTAGAATCATTAGCTGCTAGATTAAAGCTAGAATCGTTAGCTGTTAGATTAGAGAGTAGCGTTAGCTGCTAGATTAAAGATAGAATCATTAGCTGCTACATTAAAGATGGAATCATTAGCTGCTACATTAAAGCTAGAATCGTTAGCTGTTAGATTAAAGATAGAATCGTTAGCTGCTAGAATCGTTAGCTGCTAGATTAAAGATAGATTCGTTAGCAGCTAGAATCGTTAGCTGCTAGATTAAAGCTAAAACCGTTAGCTAATACATCAATTTTGGGGTTTATAAATTAAAGGGATACTTTGGGATTTTGACAATGAGGCCCTTTATTAAAATAATATCCATGAGTTCATCTGACTCTGGGGAAGTACACACCTTCTCACGCCACAGATGCTGTGAGACATACAGTACGAGCTCAGTCAGGATGTTGAATGGTGCCAGAGAGGATTGTGCGTTAGCGCCACCAACAGCACGGGTGGTGAAATTACATTTAGAATGACAATATAGGTACTGGCTCATGTGTTCTAGCTAGCTGCAACAGGGGTTAACATAACCAGAACTAGTGGACTGACTGGTTAACATAACCAGAACTAGTGGACTGACTGGTTAACATAACCAGAACTAGTGGACTGACTGGTTAACATAACCAGAACTAGTGGACTGACTGGTTAACATAACCAGAACTAGTGGACTGACTGGTTAACATAACCAGAACTAGTGGACTGACTGGTTAACATAACCAGAACTAGTGGACTGACTGGTTAACATAACCAGAACTAGTGGACTGACTGGTTAACATAACCAGAACTAGTGGACTGACTGGTTAACATAACCAGAACTACTGGACTGACTGGTTAACATAATCAGAACTAGTGGACTGACTGGTTAACATAACCAGAACTAGTGGACTGACTGGTTAACATAACCAGAACTACTGGACTGACTGGTTAACATAACCAGAGCTAGTGGACTGACTGGTTAACATAACCAGAGCTAGTGGACTGACTGGTTAACATAACCAGAGCTAGTGGACTGACTGGTTAACATAACCAGAACTACTGGACTGACTGGTTAACATAACCAGAACTAGTGGACTGACTGGTTAACATAACCAGAACTAGTGGACTGACTGGTTAACATAACCAGAGCTAGTGGACTGACTGGTTAACATAACCAGAGCTAGTGGACTGACTGGTTAACATAACCAGAACTAGTGGACTGACTGGTTAACATAACCAGAACTAGTGGACTGACTGGTTAACATAACCAGAACTAGTGGACTGACTGGTTAACATAACCAGAGCTAGTGGACTGACTGGTTAACATAACCAGAACTAGTGGACTGACTGGTTAACATAACCAGAACTAGTGGACTGACTGGTTAACATAACCAGAACTAGTGGACTGACTGGTTAACATAACCAGAACTAGTGGACTGACTGGTTAACATAACCAGAACTAGTGGACTGACTGGTTAACATAACCAGAACTAGTGGACTGACTGGTTAACATAACCAGAGCTAGTGGACTGACTGGTTAACATAACCAGAACTAGTGGACTGACTGGTTAACATAACCAGAACTAGTGGACTGACTGGTTAACATAACCAGAACTAGTGGACTGACTGGTTAACATAACCAGAACTAGTGGACTGACTGGTTAACATAACCAGAACTAGTGGACTGACTGGTTAACATAACCAGAACTAGTGGACTGACTGGTTAACATAACCAGAACTAGTGGACTGACTGGTTAACATAACCAGAACTAGTGGACTGACTGGTTAACATAACCAGAACTAGTGGACTGACTGGTTAACATAACCAGAACTAGTGGACTGACTGGTTAACATAACCAGAACTAGTGGACTGACTGGTTAACATAACCAGAACTAGTGGACTGACTGGTTAACATAACCAGAACTAGTGGACTGACTGGTTAACATAACCAGAACTAGTGGACTGACTGTTTAACATAACCAGAACTAGTGGACTGACTGGTTAACATAACCAGAGCTAGTGGACTGACTGGTTAACATAACCAGAACTAGTGGACTGACTGGTTAACATAACCAGAACTAGTGGACTGACTGGTTAACATAACCAGAACTAGTGGACTGACTGGTTAACATAACCAGAACTAGTGGACTGACTGGTTAACATAACCAGAACTAGTGGACTGACTGGTTAACATAACCAGAACTAGTGGACTGACTGGTTAACATAACCAGAACTAGTGGACTGACTGGTTAACATAACCAGAACTAGTGGACTGACTGGTTAACATAACCAGAACTAGTGGACTGACTGGTTAACATAACCAGAACTAGTGGACTGACTGGTTAACATAACCAGAACTAGTGGACTGACTGGTTAACATAACCAGAACTAGTGGACTGACTGGTTAACATAACCAGAACTAGTGGACTGACTGCTATGTGCGCAACACACAGATGCCCAGAGATACGAGACCAACAAACATCTACAGGTTGTGCGCACATACCATCTGAGATGGAAAATACCATCTGAGATGGAAAATACAATCTGAGATGGAAAATACAATCTGAGATGGAAAATACCATCTGAGATGGAAAATACCATCTGAGATGGAAAAATACCATCTGAGATGGAAAATACCATCTGAGATGGAAAATACCATCTGAGATGGAAAATACCATCTGAGATGGAAAATACCATCTGAGATGGAAAATACCATCTGAGATGGAAAAATACCATCTGAGGTGGAAAATACCATCTGAGATGGAAAATACCATCTGAGATGGAAAATACCATCTGAGATGGAAAATACAATCTGAGATGGAAAATACCATCTGAGATGGAAAATACAATCTGAGATGGAAAATACCATCTGAGATGGAAAATACCATCTGAGATGGAAAATACAATCTGAGATGGAAAATACCATCTGAGATGGAAAATACAATCTGAGATGGAAAATACCATCTGAGATGGAAAAATACCATCTGAGATGGAAAATACCATCTGAGACGGAAAATACCATCTGAGATGGAAAATACCATCTGAGACGGAAAATACCATCTGAGATGGAAAATACCATCTGAGAAGGAAAATACCATCTGAGACGGAAAATACCATCTGAGATGGAAAATACCATCTGAGACGGAAAATACCATCTGAGACGGAAAATACCATCTGAGATGGAAAATACCATCTGAGACGGAAAATACCATCTGAGATGGAAAATACCATCTGAGACGGAAAATACCATCTGAGACGGAAAATACCATCTGAGATGGAAAATACCATCTGAGACGGAAAATACCATCTGAGATGGAAAATACCATCTGAGACGGAAAATACCATCTGAGATGGAAAATACCATCTGAGATGGAAAATACCATCTGAGACGGAAAATACCATCTGAGATGGAAAATACCATCTGAGATGGAAAATACCATCTGAGACGGAAAATACCATCTGAGACGGAAAATACCATCTGAGACGGAAAATACCATCTGAGATGGAAAAATACAATCTGAGATGGAAAAATACAATCTGAGACAGAAAATACCATCTGAGATGGAAAAATACAATCTGAGACAGAAAATACCATCTGAGATGGAAAAATACAATTAATCCGTGAAGAGCACACTTCTCCAGCGTGCCAGTGGCCATCGAAGGTGAGCGTTTTTCCCACTGAAGTCGGTTACAACGCCAAGCAGCATTCAGGTCAAGACCATGGTGAGGACGGAAAGCACGCAGATGAGCTTCCCTGAGATGGTTGCAGACAGTTTTTGCAGAAATTCTTCAGTTGAAAGAGTTTCAGACGATCCTGCAGGTGAAGATGCCGGATGTGGAGATCCTGGGCTGGCGTGGATACACGTCGTCTGCGGTTTGTGAGGCCAGTTGTACGTACTGTCAAATTCTCTAAAACAACGTTGGAGGCGGCTTATGATAGAGAAATTAAAATTCAACTCATTCAGCATGCCATTTGCGCACTCCCTCAAAACTTGAGACATCTGTTGCAATGTGTTGTGGGCCAAAACTGCATATTTTATCGAGTGCATTTTATTGTAACAAGCACAAGGTGTAATGATCATGCTATTTACTCAGCTTCTTGATATGCCACACCTGTCAGGTGGATGGATTGTCTTGGCAAAGGAGAAATGCTCACCAACAGGGATGTAAACAAAATTGAGCACAACATTTTTGAGAAATAAGCTTTTTGTGCGTATGGAACATTTCTGAGATCTTTTATTTCAGCTCATGAAACATGTGACCAACTGTCACCTAGTTGACCCACCCTAGTCACTATCAGGCCCCAACCAACATAGAGAATAAACAGCTCTCTATAGTCAGGGCGTGACAGTACCTCCCCCCCCCCCCCAAAGGTGCGGACTTCGACCGCAAAACCTGACTCAATAGGGGAGGGTCCGGGTGGGCATCTACGATGAATGACACAGGACGTCAGGACGTCAGGACGTCAGGGCGTGACACCAACACTTTACATATTTTGTTCATATTTTTGGTTCAGTGTAATTAAGGCCTAAAGGGGGTGAATACTTATGCAATACTATATTTTAGTTATTTCCTTTTTATGAATTTGTAAAAATTACATTATCGAGCATTTTGTTTCCATTAGAAAAACAGCACAATTAAATATATTTTAATAAACATAGATTACATAATTTGATACAAATGTCCACCACTGCTGCTCTGGGTGACAGTCAGGAACTAACCAATCAGGACAGACACACAACAAACCCTTCCCCTCCTTCCTGTCACACATTTCCTGGTTCATTTGTGTCCTTTGGTTAAGTATCTCATTAACCTTCACTTAACTAGGCAAGTCAGTTAAGAACAAATTCTTATTTACAATGACGGCCTACTGGGGGAACAGCGGGTTAACTGCCTTGTTCAGGGGAAGAATGCCAGATTTTTACCTTGTCAGCTCAGGGATTTCGATCCAGCAACCTTTCCGGTTACTGGCCCAACGCTCTAACCACTTGGCTACATGCCAGGCCACATGGTGGCATCATTATAGGTCCTTTTATTAACCCCTTTACCATTTCACCCGTTTCTATTCAGCTGGTTCATTTAGCCCTTATCCTGGAATTACCTATTAAAATACACGTTTCATTAAGATCAGGACAATGAATCAATGGTGCTTAAAGGTGAGAACGAGCTCATCTCTGCTAGCGCTAATTAATGAAGCTAAACACCACTCCTTTCTCCTTGGGAGAATCTCAACTGCAGACGCATCACGTCCTCTCCCCTCACCTCCTTCTCAAAAAACCCATTGGATGACAAGGTCGGTGAGGAGGGGCCTGAGAAGGAGGCGAGGAGAGAGGACACGAGGAGTGTGCAATTGAGATACTCCCCTACTCTCCTCTCCCATATTTTCCTTCCTCCTCTCCTCCTTTATAGAGGCACAGAACAGATTTAGCTCGTCAGTACCTCTTAATGAACTACCAGGCAGATTGTATTTGATTTAAGATAAGAGCCATATTCACGAGTCTGAAATGGGAAGGTCGTATCTGAGCTTGTGCAATAAGCACCGGTTGTTTTGTGTTGGGTTGCAGAATCGTTTGACATAAGGTGTGTCCTAACGAACTCAGTTGTAGCAAGGGGAGAGTGAACACAGACAGTGTCTCCTGATGAAACCTCACCACACACACACACACACTCGTCTGCTGGATTCTGTGCCTTGCGCTCGTTGAGCAGGCACTTTTGTTGCCATATCGACAACTTTTCTCCAATTACATTTGATGAAGTGAGGGTGTTAGAGTGTGTGTGTGTGTGTGTGTGTGTGTATCAGGGATCAGATTGATTAATCCCGGGCTCACAGAGAACATGTTCCTTTATGTTTCAATTAACCTCCCCATTGACCACTGACATATTTAAAGAAAAACGGGTTCTTTTTTTCACTACCAGCTAGATGTAGTAAAACAGAGGTCTTCTACATCTAGAAGACAGAGGAAAGGAGAGGAGAGGAGAGGAGAGGAGAGGAGAGGAGAGGAGAGGAGAGGAGAGGAGAGGAGAGGAGAGGAGAGGAGAGGAGAGGAGAGAGAGGAGAGGAAAGGTAGAGCGGAGAGGCAGAGAGGAGAAGAGAGGAGAGGAGAGGGGTGGAGAGGAGAGGAGGGGAGAGGTCGAGAGGAGAGGTAGAGAGGAGAGGAAAGGTAGAGAGGAGAGGAAAGGTAGAGAGGAGAGGAGAACAGAGAAGAGGAGAGGTAGAGCAGAGAGGTAGAGGAGAGGAGGAGAGGAGAGGTAAAGATGAGAGTAGAGGTAGAGAAGAGAGGTAGAGGAGAGGAGGAGAGGAGAGGTAAAGATGAGAATAGAGGTAGAGAAGAGACGAGAGAGAAAGCGAGTCGGTCTGTGCGTCCGTGTAGTTGAGAGAGTTCTAGTGCTTATCACCCAGACAGATCTCAGTCCTCTGGTGCTTATTGTTCCGCGGTCAGCGGGGAATCAAGTCTCTCCATGTTCCAATTCACCCGCCTTTCACCGCTACAGAGCTGGGGTCAAAAGGCTGGATGTGACTCAGGTGGGGCCTGAAATGAGCCGCGCTCCGCTCACTGACCTGGGAGCTGGGAGGAGAGGAAGGAGGGCAGAGAAAAGAGGACAGGGCCAGTCTGAAAGAAGAGGAGGCCTGCTGTGAGGCCAGAGAGTACCAGCCAGCGAGACAGAGAGCAGGCGAGACAGAGAGCAGGCGAGACAGAGAGCAGGCGAGACAGAGAGCAGGGGAGACAGAGAGAGAGAGAGAGAGAGAGAGAGAGAGAGAGAGAGAGAGAGAGAGAGAGAGAGAGAGAGAGAGAGAGAGAGAGAGAGAGAGAGAGAGAGAGAGAGAGAGAGAGAGAGAGAGAGAGAGAGAGGCAGGAGGGCTATGATGCCCCAGCATCATACATAGAGGAGGCAGCACCAGCTAGAGAGGAGAGAGGCAGGTAGGAGGCTGCAGTCAGAGGAAGGTAGAAGGCCAGTCAGACAGAGGAAGGTAGAAGGCCAGTCAGACAGAGGAAGGTAGAAGGCCAGTCAGACAGAGGAAGGTAGAGGGCCAGTCAGTCAGAGGAAGGTAGAAGGCCAGTCAGTCAGAGGAAGGTAGAGGGCCAGTCAGACAGAGGAAGGTAGAAGGCCAGTCAGACAGAGGAAGGTAGAGGGCCAGTCAGTCAGAGGAAGGTAGAAGGCCAGTCAGTCAGAGGAAGGTAGAGGGCCAGTCAGACAGAGGAAGGTAGAGGGCCAGTCAGACAGAGGAAGGTAGAAGGCCAGTCAGTCAGAGGAAGGTAGAAGGCCAGTCAGACAGAGGAAGGTAGAGGGCCAGTCAGACAGAGGAAGGTAGAAGGCCAGTCAGTCAGAGGAAGGTAGAAGGCCAGTCAGACAGAGGAAGGTAGAGGGCCAGTCAGACAGAGGAAGGTAGAGGGACAGTCAGACAGAGGAAGGTAGAGGGCCAGTCAGACAGAGGAAGGTAGAGGGCCAGTCAATCAGAGGAAGGTAGAGGGCCAGTCAGACAGAGGAAGGTAGAGGGACAGTCAGACAGAGGAAGGTAGAAGGCCAGTCAGTCAGAGGAAGGTAGAGGGCCAGTCAGTCAGAGGAAGGTAGAGGGCCAGTCAGACAGAGGAAGGTAGAGGGCCAGTCAGACAGAGGAAGGTAGAGGGCCAGTCAGACAGAGGAAGGTAGAGGGCCAGTCAGACAGAGGAAGGTAGAGGGCCAGTCAATCAGAGGAAGGTAGAGGGCCAGTCAATCAGAGGAAGGTAGAGGGCCAGCCAGACAGAGGAAGGTAGAGGGCCAGTCAGACAGAGGAAGGTAGAGGGACAGTCAGACAGAGGAAGGTAGAGGGACAGTCAATCAGAGGAAGGTAGAGGGCCAGCCAGACAGAGGAAGGTAGAGGGCCAGTCAGACAGAGGAAGGTAGAGGGACAGTCAGACAGAGACCACAATCCCCCCTTCAAAATGGAGGCGTGAGGAGCGGATATACCAAACTTTCATCTGAAGTGGTTGTTGTTTTTCAGGTGGAATTGTATTCATCAGAGGATAAAAAATGGCCACAGATTAATTGTTCAACCTTGTAAAATCAGTGTTATATAGAACACCTGCATGTTGTACTGTAAGTATACAGCGTCGTACGATTAGGGAAGCTAAACTGAGCATCATTTAAATGTATTTACAACCAACACAATGTGTTTTTCTTGCTAGAAATGAGCTTTCGTATCAAGGTATCTACCCGACAGTGCAACATGTTTTCATCTGCTTTTTATACCACGGTAGACTAGTGTCACAGCATCGCCGTCTCACATCTGAGTGCTCATTTTTCAAAAGCAATACCACAATTATTTGACGTGTATTTTCCATTATGATTTCTCCCCTCTATCACACACTTGGAAAAATGACTATCCCTCGTCAGCAATTATTTTGGGGTGAAATCGTACTGCTGGCCCGTTCAGTCAAACCAACGTTGGTCTTTGTCTCTGCTGTACGTTTGAACGCAATAAACCGTCTCGTAGTAGAAGCCTATACATCATGGAGAGGAGGGAAAAATTCCACCAATCACTGAGACCTCGGACAGCAGGCCTCCCTGCACACCTGCTAGGACTACAGGATGATTTTACACTGAAGAAGAGGAGAAGAAGAGGGGGAGAGGAGGAGGAGGAGGAGAAGAGGAGGAGAGGAGAAGAGGAGGAGAGGAGAGGAGGAGATGAGAAGATGAAGAGAGGAGAAGAGGAGGAGATGAGGAGGAGGAGGAGAAGAGGAGAGGAGAGGAGGAGAGGAGAAGAAGAGGGGGAGAGGAGGAGGAGGAGAAGAGAGGAGAGGAGGAGATGAGAAGACGAAGAGAGGAGAAGAGGAGGAGAGGAGAGTAGAGGAGGAGATGAGGAGAGGAGAAGAGGAGGAGAGGAGAGGAGGAGATGAGGAGAGGAGGAGGAGAAGAGGAGGAGAGGAGGGGAAGAGCGGCAAGAGGAGAAGAGGAGGAGGAGGAGATGAGAAGACGAGGAGAGGAGAAGAGGAGGAGATGAGAAGAGAAGGAGAGGAGGGGAGAAGAGGAGGAGAGGAGGGGAAGAGCGGCGAGAGGAGAAGGGGAGGAGATGAAAAGAGGAGAGGAGGAGGAAAAGAGGAGGAGATGAGGGGAAGAGGAGAATGAGATGAGAAGACGAGGAGAGGAGAAGAAGTGGAGATGAGAAGAGAAGGAGAGGAGGAGGAGGAGAGGAGGGGAAGAGCGGCGAGAAGAGAAGGGGAGGAGATGAGAGGAGAGGAGGAGAGGAGGAGAGAGGAGGAGAAGAGGAGGAGAGGAGGGGAAGAGCAGCGAGAGGAGAAGGGGAGGAGAGGAGAGAAGGAGATGAAAAGAGGAGGAGAGGAGGAGATGAGAAGAGGAGGAGAGGAGGAGATGAGAAGAGGAGGAGAGGAGGAGATGAGAAGAGGAGGAGAGAGGAGGAGAAGAGGAGGAGAGGAGGGGAAGAGCAGCGAGAGGAGAAGGGGAGGATAGGAGAGAAGGAGATGAAAAGAGGAGGAGAGGAGGAGATGAGAAGAGGAGGAGAGGAGGAGATGAGAAGAGGAGGAGAGTAGGAGAGAGGAGGAGATGATCTACTGCTGTTTCTATTTAACAAACTCCTTTTCTAATGATCTCTTTACTGATACACGGTGGAATCACACACATATGATGTGGATGATTTTCCTTTGGCCCAGTGCTCTAACCCCCCACCCCCTCTCTCCCTCCCTCTCTCTCCCTCCCTCCCCCCTCTCTCCCTCCCTCCCCTCTCTCTCCCGCTCTGTATGATAGACAGCCTGCCGGCCTCACATTAATTCCCCCAGCACCATGCTTATCGATCCAGGGCCAGCTCCCCGATTGCATTACAAACACAGGCTGTCGGCTTTCTCACACCCACCAAAACACACACAGGCACACAAGAAAAATACAAGAAAAACAAAAGGAGGGAGAAGAGAGGCAGGCATACAGAGAGAAAGAGCGAAACAAGGACCAGGAAGAGAGAAAGAAGGGAGAGAGAAGGAAAGAAGGAGCCTCATGTTTTGCAGACGGAAAATCTGTGGGGGTTTTCAATCCGATGGACAGTGTTTGGTTCTCAATGCTGCGGAGGGCGGCCCATCCTCCCACTGCAACACACACACACACACACACACACACACACACACACACACACACACACACACACACACACACACACACACACACACACACACACACACACACACACACACACACACACACACACACACACACACACACACACACCAAGACTCTCTCTCTCACACCCTCCCATCCTTACAGTGTGGTAACAGGAAGCATCAACATCTCCAGACTGACAGCTTCCTTTATTAACAGTTCTCCACTGTGTCCTAAATGGCTCCCTGTTGCCTACACAGTGCACTACTGTTGACCAGGGTCCATAGGGAATAGGGTGCACTACTGTTGACCAGGGCCCAGAGGGAATAGGGTGCACTACTGTTGACCAGGGCCCAGAGGGAATAGGGTGCACTACTGTTGACCAGGGCCCATAGGGAATAGGGTGCACTACTGTTGACCAGGGCCCAGAGGGAATAGGGTGCACTACTGTTGACCAGGGCCCAGAGGGAATAGGGTGCACTACTGTTGACCAGGGCCCAGAGGGAATAGGGTGCACTACTAATGACCAGGGCCCAGAGGGAATAGGGTGCACTACTGTTGACCAGGGCCCAGAGGGAATAGGGTGCACTACTGTTGACCAGGGCCCAGAGGGAATAGGGTGCACTACTGTTGACCAGGGCCCAGAGGGAATAGGGTGCACTACTGTTGACCAGGGCCCAGAGGGAATAGGGTGCCAGCTCTAAACGGGGTCTACTTTGCTACTTCATGTACAGCAGGAAGCCATTTGGGTGATGCTGTCTGAGCAGCGGGCGAACGTGTAGCTGACATCTGTGAAGACTTCTCTAGGAGGGAGGGAGGGAGGGAGGGAGGGGGGGGGGGGGGGAGGGAGGGAGGCCAACCAGAGATACTAAAGGTGTGTAAACAGACAGACCAGAGATACTAAAGGTGTGTAAACAGACAGACCAGAGATACTAAAGGTGTGTAAACAGACAGACCAGAGATCCTAAAGGTGTGTAAACAGACAGACCAGAGATACTAAAGGTGTGTAAACAGACAGACCAGAGATACTAAAGGTGTGTAAACAGACAGACCAGAGATACTAAAGGTGTGTAAACAGACAGACCAGAGATCCTAAAGGTGTGTAAACAGACAGACCAGAGATACTAAAGGTGTGTAAACAGACAGACCAGAGATCCTAAAGGTGTGTAAACAGACAGACCAGAGATACTAAAGGTGTGTAAACAGACAGACCAGAGATACTAAAGGTGTGTAAACAGACAGACCAGAGATACTAAAGGTGTGTAAACAGACAGACCAGAGATCCTAAAGGTGTGTAAACAGACAGACCAGAGATACTAAAGGTATGTAAACAGACAGACCAGAGATCCTAAAGGTGTGTAAACAGACAGACCAGGGGCCTGTTGCACAAAACTAGGATAAGGGATTAAGCCAGGATATCTTGGTGATCCTGGCTCAATTGATCCGTAATCCGGTTGCACTAAAGATGGATAGGGGGCAGGAGGATATGTTATGGTATAAATTACCATGGAGATTTATTCTGTGGAGCTAGCCTGCTCCAGACCAGGCTAAATTCCAGGATCTATTTAATCTCATCCCTAATGTCAGTCAGCAGTCACCACAAATGGAAACCAATAGTTATTTCACTGCTCACTATACATTGTTATCACATATAACTAGACCCACTGTTATTATTTAAACGTTTGTGATCATTAATTTCAATGATTTTGGATAAAAAATGATTTTTAGATGATGTTGCTATCATTAGATAATTTACAGTTTCCCATAGACTATAAGGCTATATATAAAATGATAGAATATTAGGGCCACAGAGGGGAAAAAAACACAAGTCATAATATTGTAACCAGTTGTTTTAAAGGAGGACAGTTGTTAAAATGACAGATGTGGGGCATTTCGTGAAATTGTACTTCAGTATGGTTTCATAAACAAAGACATGCTGATGTGCCAGAATATTAAGTATCACATTGTCATAAGTATCAAAACTGTAAAAACAATATGTAGCTTTTCTGCAGAAAGAACCAGCCTCATAAATTTATGACTTTATCCTTTTTCTTCAGTGTGGCCCTAGTACTCTGTCATATAAACAAATACACATTCCATATGAATATAAAAACACAATGTGTAACATTATGTTCCTTTATTGAATAAGGACAAAACAAAGCAGGTAAACCATCAGCTCCTTTCGAAACTGAAGTCACAGTGACTCTACAAGATGGAAAGCACAGAATCCAAGAATATTATACAAAATGATACATACACATTCAAAGGTCTGTATATAACACACCCTGCATGTCTGCACACTAAAATAAATGCAGGACAAATCCATACACATCAACTGAACAGACAAATGAATGGATGCAGTAGCCTCCCTGCAGCCTTGTATTACACACAGTATACCGCACAAACATCATAAGAGGCCAAATTCGTCAAAAAACGAACCCAAAAAAACCCAAATTCCTCTGCCACCGCAGGACATATTTAACCAAAATTGAAAGCACACATACTAACTAAAATAATTCAACACATATTGGTCCCTCAGCAGCCGACCACTGTCGTCATCAGGGAAGATTGCCGGATTGTCCCAGTCCATGGCTGGTGGCACTCTGGGGGCCCTCTCCTTCCTCAGGCATGCCACATTGTGGAGGACAGCACAAGCCACAGTAATATCACATGCCCTAACAGGGCTGACCCTTAATTTGTGAAGGCAGTGAAAGCGTGCCTTCAGGAGGCCAAAGGTCATTTCAACTCTGGCCCTGGTCCTGGCATGGGCATGGTTGTAGGCCTGCTGTGCTTCCTGGGGGTCTGTGAAAGGTGTCAGGAGAAAAGGCTGGCAGCCATACCCCCTGTCTCCCAGCAACACACCAGAGAATTCACCTGTCAACACAAAATCTCATCATTACTACCTCATAAACACAGTGATATTCTTGACACAGCCATGATGGTTATAAATAGGGGTTGTGTGGCTTACCTTGTGATAGGCACTGATAGATTTCAGAGGCCCGAAAGATTCTGGAGTCATGGACTGAGCCAGGCCATTTTGCCACAACATTGCTGATCACACAGTCAGCATTGCAGACCATCTGAAATCATAAGATGAGGAATATTACACCAATCAATGCACATCACTGGCAATGCAGAGTGTTCGTCAATGGACAATATCAAAAAGTTATGTTCACCTGAACATTAATGCTGTGAAAGGATTTCCTATTCACAAAATCGGCCTCATGGGCACCTGAGGGGGCTTTTATCCTTATGTGTGTGCAGTCCACTGCACCAATGACATTGGGGAAACCTGTCACACAAAGTAATGAGTATCCTACTATGTGTTAACAGTTGTCCTGTAATTTGTAGATCCTCTTACCTGCAATCCTATAGAACTCCTCTTTGATGTCACAGCGTCTTCTGTGGCCAGGGAAGGAGATGAAGACATCTGCTAATGCTTTGATAGCCAGACACACACTCCTTATTGTGCGGCAAATTGTGGCCTTGTTCAGCTGTTCTGCATCCCCCACTGAGTACAGGAAGGCTCCACTAGCAAAAAAGCGCAAGGCCACACAAACCATTTGCTCCACACTCAGTGCATGGCTCCGTGCAGTGCGGTGCTTAATCCTGGGACCCAGTAGTCTGCATAGATACCTGATGCCATCTGCAGAAAACCTGTATCTTTCATATAGATGGTCATCAGGGAAGGCCAGTGGGTCCAACCGGTCCCTGAAGACCCTTTCTCGCCTGAAGGCTCTCCTCAGCACAAGTGCTTCTTCATCCACCACATCTCGCACGAATGGGCATGCCATTGTCAGAGCAGAAAGGAACACACAATTTTGGGCCTTCATATAGGCTAGTGGCCACACCTGGTGCTGGGGGGGTGGGCAAAAGAGGGCGATGCCTTATAACGATGACTTGGTTGTACTGATTGCTGGGAAAATAAAAAAAAACTTAGAAAGATGCCACCGTCCTGTGTGCTCACAATAAGAGCTCATATGTCATGGCTCACTTGACTTTACGAGAATATACCTAATTTTTATTTTGAGCTGTGTCATCTTCTTGGAGCTGGGGGAGGAAAGAAAAATAATGAATAATACATTTGTGTTACAGTTAGCATACAGTGTACATTGAAGGCATATCTCACCTCCCTCTCAAGTTTTTTTATTTCAAGGTCCAGTTTCCTAATTGTCCTCTTTTTTATTTCGGACTCCAGTGCAAGATTTTCCATCTTTTTCTTCTTGTACTGAATGTCTATGTCTGCCAGTTCTATTTGGCGCCGGAGGTGGTTGCCATACAACTTTCTGATAGCTTGTGAGCTCTGTGAACACAATACAATTAGCGCAGCTGGAATTTGGCAGGATGTGGTGTCCTTTTATTAATACGCACTATGTTGCCAGGCTGGTTTTCCCACTGTATAGCATCTGGGTCCTGTAAAAGAAATTAGATTTTTTGATTTTGATGAGGACTCCTCACCATTGTAGAGTAAATAGTACTTTCACAGTCTTAACATGATACCTCATGCCTTCTGGAATCCAGAGAGATGGTCTCCTCCTCATCATCGTCTCCATCATGTGCTGTTGCTGCTGCACTGGGGCCTTCACCCTATCACATTTAATCGGATTCATATTGAAGCTAGTAGACAAGACATGCCAGGCCTACAGTATGCCTTTGATGGAGTACTCACTGGATCAGCATCGTCTGGTGCTTGTGCTGGTGGCTCTAACAGGAACACAGTGCTGCCAGACACTGCAAGGCAATAGGTAAACCAAAGTCAGACAGTCCAAATTGATTCAATATGAATGTGGTTGTATCCCATGTAGAGATGGAAGGACATACCTTGAATGAAGCGGGTGGCATCTTGGGAGGAACCTATGCTCGTCTCTTTCCCCCCAGGGATCCCCTCTAAGACGGGCCTGCCTTTATTTAGCTCCAAGGCCATGTCCTCTGCTGGGGTAAGGTCAGCCTTTGGTGACCCACCACCCGTGCCTTGTCTGTGGGTATTCTTTTTCACTGCTAAAACAGTACAGACAATGTGTGAGCAGGCACCTTCTGGGTACAATATATGCTTGTGCTTTGTTAAATATTAGTCAGGGACCATACCATTCTGCAGAATGTTCTTGTATTTGATTTTGACCTGCTGCCATGTCCGTTTTGGCCCGTTCATGTTTAATCTACACACACACACACACACACACACATTTAATGGAGTCACACTGCAAAAAATTACTTGGTATTTTTGTCTTGTTTTCAGTAAAAATATCAAAAAATGTATCATAGCTTTATACAGTGTGATGGAGTTACTTTACACAATTTCACTCATATCTGCAGTGCATTTCAATTACAAATTTAACCGTTTCATAATTACAGTACAACTGCATTTTTGGAGATGTGAATTAAATATTTGAATTGTAATTGTGATGTTTCAGCGGAGCGGTGAGTGTGTAATTGTGCACTACCTACGCATTCAGGCGGTCTGCAATACTTGGCCACGCTTTTTCTCTTTGCTTTATCACTGTGGCGGTGTTGCCTTTCTTCTTAATTATATCTTTTACCTCCTCGTATGCCTCCATGAGGATTTGTGCTTCCGACGGGGAAAAGTACGCGGCTCTAGTTGCCATGGTAAATCAGTTAATCTGTGATCTGTGGCGGGGTCTATTTGAGTGAGCCGTGAGCGCGCACCTATCCAGGATTGGTTTCACCTGGCTTAATGAATCCGTGTCTGCTCATCCTGGCTTGGTCTTTGTGCAACCAATTAAGCCTGGACGCACATGTTTTGGCTTCATTGAGCTCAGCTGAGTCATTTATCCCGGATGTCTTAATTCTACTTTTGTGCAACAGGCCCCAGAGATACTAAAGGTGTGTAAACAGACAGACCAGAGATACTAATGGTGTGTAAACAGACAGACCAGAGATACTAAAGGTATGTAAACAGACAGACCAGAGATACTAATGGTGTGTAAACAGACAGACCAGAGATACTAAAGGTATGTAAACAGACAGACCAGAGATACTAATGGTGTGTAAACAGACAGACCAGAGATACTAAAGGTATGTAAACAGACAGACCAGAGATACTAATGGTGTGTAAACAGACAGACCAGAGATCCTAAAGGTATGTAAACAGACAGACCAGAGATCCTAAAGGTGTGTAAACAGACAGACCAGAGATACTAAAAGTGTGTAAACAGACAGACCAGAGATACTAAAGGTATGTAAACAGACAGACCAGAGATCCTAAAGGTGTGTAAACAGACAGACCAGAGATACTAAAGGTGTGTAAACAGACAGACCAGAGATACTAATGGTATGTAAACAGACAGACCAGAGATCCTAAAGGTGTGTAAACAGACAGACCAGAGATACTAAAGGTATGTAAACAGACAGACCAGAGATACTAAAGGTGTGTAAACAGACAGACCAGAGATCCTAAAGGTGTGTTAACAGACAGACCAGAGATACTCAAAGTGTGTAAACAGACAGACCAGAGATACTAAAGGTGTGTAAACAGACAGACCAGAGATCCTAAAGGTGTGTAAACAGACAGACGAGAGATACTACAGGTGTGTAAACAGACAGACCAGAGATACTCAAAGTGTGTAAACAGACAGACCAGAGATCCTAAAGGTGTGTAAACAGACAGACCAGAGATCCTAAAGGTGTGTAAACAGACAGACCAGAGATACTACAGGTGTGTAAACAGACAGACCAGAGACACTAAAGGTGTGTAAACAGACAGACCAGAGATCCTAAAGGTATGTAAACAGACAGACCAGAGATACTAAAGGTGTGTAAACAGACAGACCAGAGATCCTAAAGGTGTGTAAACAGACAGACCAGAGATACTAAAGGTGTGTAAACAGACAGACCAGAGATACTAAAGGTGTGTAAACAGACAGACCAGAGATCCTAAAGGTATGTAAACAGACAGACCAGAGATACTAAAGGTGTGTAAACAGACAGGAGAGGGAGGGTGGGATGGAGAGAGAGAGAGAGACAGGAAGGGAAAAGGAGAGGAGAGGGAGGGATGGAGAGAGAGAGAGAGACAGGAAGGGAAAAGGAGAGGAGAGGGAGGGAGGGATGGAGAGAGAGAGACAGGAAGGAAAAAGGAGAGGAGAGGGAGGGAGAGATGGAGAGAGAGAGAGAGAGAGACAGGAAGGGAAAAGGAGAGGAGGGGGAGGGATGAGAGAGAGAGAGACAGGAAGGGAAAGAAGAGGAGAGGGAGGGATGGAGAGAGAGAGAGACAGGAAGGGAAAAGGAGAGGAGAGGGAGGGAGGGATGGAGAGAGAGACAGGAAGGGAAAAGGAGAGGAGAGGGAGGGAGGGATGGAGAGAGAGACAGGAAGGGAAAGGAGAGGAGAGGGAGGGAGGGATGGAGAGAGACATAAATGGAAAAAGGAGAGGAGAGGGAGGGAGGGAGGGATGGAGAGAGACAGGAAGGGAAAGTAGAGGAGAGGGAGGGATGGAGAGAGAGAGACAGGAAGGGAAAGAAGAGGAGAGGGAGGGATGGAGAGCGAGCGAGACAGGAAGGGAAAAGGAGAGGAGAGGGAGGGAGGGATGGAGAGAGAGACAGGAAGGGAAAAGGAGAGGAGAGGGAGGGATGGAGAGCGAGAGAGACAGGAGCTGTTCCATTGAAAAGGATCCAAGTGTAACCAGCTACTACGGTGCTGGGTGATGTGCATCTGTCTCTGTGTGTGTGTGTGGACGTGAAGTCCCCACAAGAATAGCAATCAAACAAAAATTGGACCAACTGGGGACATTTTGTTGGACCCTACAAAGTCTAATGCTATTTCTAGGGGGTTTAGGGTTAAGGTTACAATTAGTGTTAGTTTTAGAAGCTAGGGTTGGTTTGAGGGTTGGTTTAAGGGTTGGTTTTAGGGTTAGGTTTCTGGGTTAAGGTTAATGTTAGGTGCTGGGCTACTGCAGTGCAGAACAGAACAGCTCATCAAGTCTTAGAAACCTGGATTGTTAGGTTGTGTCACAGGTCAGGAATTGGTATCAAGTTGTGCACTTTATAGGGAAGTAGGGTGCCATTTGATATCCATCCTTAATGACACTCTGCAAGTAGTACATGTTAACACATAAGACCTGGATAACCAGGCCAACAGTGGTGCTTTTCACTGCAATGGTTTACTGCATTCGACTCTAAACGTTTGTCTAAGCCGGCGGTGTTAGCCGTAATACCAGGAAGAGGTGTTATATACAGTGGGGAGAACAAGTATTTGATACACTGCCGATTTTGCAGGTTTTCCTACTTACAAAGCATGTAGAGGTCTGTAATTTTTATCATAGGTACACTTCAACTGTGAGAGACGGAATCTAAAACAAAAATCCAGAAAATCACATTGTATGATTTTTAAGTAATTAATTTGCATTTTATTGCATTTGATCACCTACCAACCAGTAAGAATTCCGGCTCTCACAGACCTGTTAGTTTTTCTTTAAGAAGCCCTCCTGTTCTCCACTCATTACCTGTATTAACTGCACCTGTTTGAACTCGTTACCTGTATAAAAGACACCTGTCCACACACTCAATCAAACAGACTCCAACCTCTCCACAATGGCCAAGAACAGAGAGCTGTATAAGGACATCAGGGATAAAATTGTAGACATGCAACAGGCTGGGATGGGCTACAGGACAATAGGCAAGCAGCTTGGTGAGAAGGCAACAACTGTTGGCGCAATTATTAGAAAATGGAAGAAGTTCAAGATGACGGTCAATCACCCTCGGTCTGGGGCTCCATGCAAGATCTCACCTCGTGGGGCATCAATGATCATGAGGAAGGTGAGTTATCAGCCCAGAACTACACGGCAGGACCTGGTCAATGACCTGAAGAGAGCTGGGACCACAGTCTCAAAGAAAACCATTAGTAACACACTACACCGTCATGGATTCAAATCCTGCAGCGCACGCAAGGTCCACCTGCTCAAGCCAGCGCATGTCCAGGCCCGTCTGAAGTTTGCCAATGACCATCTGGATGATCCAGAGGAGGAATGGGAGAAGGTCATGTGGTCTGATGAGACAAAAATAGACCTTTTTGGTCTAAACTCCACTCGCCGTGTTTGGAGGAAGAAGAAGGATGAGTACAACCCCAAGAACACCATCCCAACCGTGAAGCATGGAGGTGGAAACATCATTCTTTGGGGATGCTTTTCTGCAAAGGGTACAGGATGACTGCACCGTATTGAGGGGAGGATGGATGGGGCCATGTATCGCGAGATCTTGGCCAACAACCTCCTTCCCTCAGTAAGAGCATTGAAGATGGGTCGTGGCTGGGTCTTCCAGCATGACAACGACCCGAAACACACAGCCAGGGCAACTAAGGAGTGGCGCCGTAAGAAGCATCTCAAGGTCCTGGAGTGGCCTAGCCAGTCTCCAGACCTGAACCCAATAGAAAATCTTTGGAGGGAGCTGAAAGTCCGTATTGCCCAGCGACAGCCCCGAAACCTGAAGGATCTGGAGAAGATCTGTATGGAGGAGTGGGCCAAAATCCCTGCTGCAGTGTGTGCAAACCTGGTCAAGAACTACAGGAAACGTATGATCTCTGTAATTGCAAACAAAGGTTTCTGTACCAAATATTAAGATCTGCTTTTCTGATGTATCAAATACTTATGTCATGCATTAAAAGGCAAATTAATTACTTAAAAATCATACAATGTGATTTTCTGGATTTTTGTTTTAGATTCCGTCTCTCATAGTTGAAGTGTACCCATGATAGAAATTACAGACCTCTACATGCTTTGTAAGTAGGAAAACCTGCAAAATCGGCAGTGTATCAAATACTTGTTCTCCCCACTGTATATACTCATGACAAATAACGGGGGGGGGGGGGGGGGGGTTAAGTGCAGCCAGGAATTCTCAAGGTTATTCAGCCAGGAAGAGTGACTTGCTACCTATCTTCTTCCACCCATCTCTCTCCGTACCCTCCCTCCCTCCCTCCCTCCCTACCCTCCCTCCCTACCTCCCTCCCTCCCTCCCTCCCTCCCTCCCTACCTACCCTCCCTCCCTTTCTCCGTACCCTCCCTCCCTACCCTCCCTCCCTCTCTCCGTACCCTCCCTCCCTCCCTCCAGTGGCTTGGCTGGCCTTGTAGAAGCATTCAGTAGCTTTCAGAGACACAAAGACTGTGGGGAGGTAGAGGCAGCTCTCACAGTAATCTCTGGATAACACACACAGACAGAGAGAGAGAGACAGAGAGAGAGACAGAGAGAGAGAGAGAGAGAGAGAGACAGAGAGAGAGAGAGAGAGAGAGAGAGAGAGAGAGAGAGAGAGAGAGAGAGAGAGAGAGAGAGAGAGAGAGAGAGAGAGAGAGAGAGGTGTTTAGGGTGGTGACGGTGGTCAGGGTGATGGTGGTGGTCAGGGTGGTGGTGGTGGTCAGGGTGGTGGTGGTGGTGGTCAGGGTGGTGGTGGTGGTCAGGGTGGTGGTGGTGTTTAAGGTGGTGATGGTGGTTAGGTTGGTTATGACAACGCATTAGTAACAGACAGGACTGGTTTAATAACATCCCAAGCTGTATACTGGGCCATGTAGTAACAGACAGGACTGGTTTAATAACATCCCAAGCTGTATACTGGGCCATGTAGTAACAGACAGGACTGGTTTAATAACATCCCAAGCTGTATACTGGGCCATGTAGTAACAGACAGGACTGGTATAATAACATACCAAGCTGTATACTGGGCCATGTAGTAACAGACAGGACTGGTTTAATAACACACCAAGCTGTATACTGGGCCATGTAGTAACAGACAGGACTGGTTTAATAACATACCAAGCTGTATACTGGGCCCTTCAGTAACAGACAGGACTGGTTTAATAACACACCAAGCTGTATACTGGGCCATGTAGTAACAGACAGGACTGGTTTAATAACACACCAAGCTGTATACTGGGCCATGTAGTAACAGACAGGACTGGTTTAATAACACACCAAGCTGTATACTGGGCCATGTAGTAACAGACAGGACTGGTTTAATAACATCCCAAGCTGTATACTGGGCCATGTAGTAACAGACAGGACTGGTTTAATAACACACCAAGCTGTATACTGAACATGTTGATATTGTCAGTAGAGACAAAGACTAGTGCCTGGATGGTAGATGTATAAATACTGCATTAACCTGCAAAACAAATATCATGTCACTACAACCATAAAAGCCCATACATCTCCAAGACTATCTTACCAAAAATATAAAAGCTTTGACATTCCCTGTACTATGTAGTGATATTACTATTATATATATACACACACACACATAAACTGGATCAAAAATGAGAACTCAACGCTCACCTTTCGGTTAACATTTCTCCAATAACAAATAATTCAATGGTCCTGGTTTCAAACCATATCAACAACATCGTGTCCTGCTCTTGTAAATTGTCCTCCCGGTAAAAGGTCAGTTATTCATTGCTTTAGTTTCGTTCTCTTCTCCCAACATGGGTTTGTTTGTGTGTGTGTGTGTGTGTGTGTGTGTGTGTGTGTGTGTGTGTGTGTGTGTGTGTGTGTGTGTGTGTGTGTGTGTGTGTGTGTGTGTGTGTGTGTGTGTGTGTGTGTGTGTGTGTGTGTGTGTGTGTGTGTGTGTGCGTGCGTGCGTGCGTGCGTGCGTGCGTGCGTGCGTGCGTGCGTGCGTGCGTGCGTGCGTGCGTGCGTGCGTGTTTCTCTCAGCACGTACCTATGTACACCACTGTACCTCTGTGACCTTTCCACTGTCATAGATCTGCTTAAGTGCAGAGGAAGACTAAAGTTTAGGAGAAGAGAATTAACAGTAGGCTTGGGGCAGTACACCGTATATACCGTATACCGGGGTATTTGGAAATAGCCAACGAGATGGTTTTTCAAAACAATTGAAACAATTTATTTTAAGTTTTTCCAATACATTTTAATATTTGTAGCTCATTTTTTAACGTTAATACCTGCAGGGAATAAAGCAGATTGAGATCCTCATTTCACCTGTCACATTATTCTACATTATGAAGGTTAATTAGTTCCCCAGAACGGTTGATCACGTCAAGTGTTTGTTTGTAAATAGCACACCAGGTAGAAAGCAGGAGCAGGTGAGTCCAGCTGTGTATCGACAGGGGTCATGTTTTATATTGAAAGTCAACAGTGTTTTTTTTTTTTGGCTTCCATGGAGTGATCAGGGACGTGCAACTATAGTTTTCCTTGACAGAAATAACATTAGGTAAACACATTCGACAGAAAATAGCTTAATTTTCATCAGATGACAACAGAAGTGCAACGCTATTTGGCTAGCAGCCACACAAGTAGCCTAAAATTGACTTACGATGAAAAAGCAAGGTATTTTAACGGAGGAAGAATAGTCTGGTTACACTGAGAAAAGTTCATGGAGAAAAAGTAGCTAGACGTCAGTCTGCTGACACAATGCCCCGTCATGAATTCTCACCTTCAAAAGTGGAGCTGAAGCACAAACTCTGTCTGATGCCGAGCAGAAATTATAATAAGAGGCATTTTATGAGAGACATACGTTTAGAGACATACGTTTACAAAATACACAAAAATATTTCATTTTTTCTTATTTTAAAAAAATCTTTTTTCTTTTTTTTACCCTGCGTGAATTCTGAGTTATCTGTACTGCTGCCGCTACTATCTTGATTTATTTGCGTATTTTTTTTAATCTACTGTTTTTCGGCCCTTCTGCTCCTCCCCCCGTCTTCAGGCCTTACGAAAAGAGATTGCAGTCAGAGTGCAGTATAACTGGGGTCAGAGTGCAGTATAACTGGGGTCAGAGTGCAGTATAACTGGGGTCAGAGTGCAGTATAACTGGGGTCAGAGTGTAGTATAACGGGGGTCAGAGTGCAGTATAACTGGGGTCAGAGTGTAGTATAACGGGGGTCAGAGTGCAGTATAACGGGGGTCAGAGTGTAGTATAACTGGGGTCAGAGTGCAGTATAACTGGGGTCAGAGTGCAGTATAACTGGGGTCAGAGTGCAGTATAACTGGGGTCAGAGTGCAGTATAACTGGGGTCAGAGTGCAGTATAACTGGGGTCAGAGTGCAGTATAACTGCAGTCAGAGTGCAGTATAACTGGGGTTAGAGTGCAGTATAACGGGGTTCAGAGTGCAGTATAACTGGGATCAGAGTGCAGTATATCTGGGGTCAGAGTGCAGTATATCTGGGGTCAGAGTGCAGTATAACTGGGGTCAGAGTGCAGTATAACTGGGGTCAGAGTGCAGTATAACGGGGGTCAGAGTGCAGTATAACGGGGGTCAGAGTGCAGTATAACGGGGGTCAGAGTGCAGTATAACTGGGGTCAGAGTACAGTATAACTGGGGTCAGAGTGCAGTATAACGGGGGTCAGAGTGCAGTATAACTGGGGTCAGAGTACAGTATAACTGGGGTCAGAGTGCAGTATAACTGGGGTCAGAGTGCAGTATAACTGGGGTCAGAGTGCAGTATAACTGGGGTCAGATTGCAGTATAACGGGGTTCAGAGTGCAGTATAACTGGGGTCAGAGTGCAGTATAACGGGGGTCAGAGTGCAGTATAACTGGGGTCAGAGTGCAGTATAACTGGGGTCAGAGTGCAGTATAACGGGGGTCAGAGTGCAGTATAACTGGGGTCAGAGTGCAGTATAACGGGGTTCAGAGTGCAGTATAACGGGGGTCAGAGTGCAGTATAACGGGGTTCAGAGTGCAGTATAACTGGGGTCAGAGTGCAGTATAACTGGGGTCAGAGTGCAGTATAACGGGGTTCAGAGTGCAGTATAACTGGGGTCAGAGTGCAGTATAACGGGGGTCAGAGTGCAGTATAACTGGGGTCAGAGTGCAGTATAACTGGGGTCAGAGTGCAGTATAACGGGGGTCAGAGTGCAGTATAACTGGGGTCAGAGTGCAGTATAACGGGGTTCAGAGTGCAGTATAACGGGGGTCAGAGTGCAGTATAACGGGCTTCAGAGTGCAGTATAACTGGGGTCAGAGTGCAGTATAACTGGGGTCAGAGTGCAGTATAACGGGGGTCAGAGTGCAGTATAACTGGGGTCAGAGTGCAGTATAACTGGGGTCAGAGTGCAGTATAACTGGGGTCAGAGTGCAGTATAACTGGGGTCAGAGTGCAGTATAACGGGGGTCAGAGTGCAGTATAACGGGGGTCAGAGTGCAGTATAACGGGGGTCAGAGTGTAGTATAACGGGGTTCAGAGTGCAGTATAACTGGGGTCAGAGTGCAGTATAACGGGGGTCAGAGTGCAGTATAACTGGGGTATTCAGCAAATACTGCTTCCAAAATAACAGCGTTTTTTTTTACTGCAGTAATTTTGCATTGTAACCACAGTTAGAGTGCAGTACACTCTGCAGTTGTTCTGCAATTTTACTGCGTCCAAAATATCACAGTCGACTGTAGTTTATGCACAGTTTCAAAACTGCAATCTTTTGTTGTTGTAAGAGAGTCCAGTTGCCCTGGCGACGTCAGACTCCACACAGACCGGGCGTGTGAGCATTCTGTCAGAGATCCAGTACTGTTCTTTCCTCTTGACAAGCATGCGCCAAAACTTTGTTCATTTGCACAATGTCTATCGTTCACATTCGCTTGTAAAAACTCACCAAAAACTAAGCAAAGATATACATCTAGCTGTGTAAGCTGTGGTGCTTATCTAAAAATGTATTGAGGCTTTTTACATATGGATCCTCCTTTACTATACCAAAGAAATACACAGAGATAGAATGTAAAAGATAGATTGTAAAATACAGTAGATTGTAAAAGACAGTAGATTCTAATAGATAAATTGTAAAATACAGTAGATTGTAATAGATAGATTGTAAAATACAGTAGATTGTAATATACAGTAGATTGTAAAATACAGTAGATTGTAATATACAGTAGATTGTAAAATACAGTAGATTGTAATAGATAGATTGTAAAATACAGTAGATTGTAAAAGATAGATTGTAAAATACAGTAGATTGTAATAGATAGATTGTAAAATACAGTAGATTGTAATATACAGTAGATTGTAAAATACAGTAGATTGTAATAGATAGATTGTAAAATACAGTAGATTGTAATAGATAGATTGTAAAAGACAGTAGATCGTAATAGATAGATTGTAAAATACAGTAGATTGTAAAAGCTAGATTGCAATAGTTAGATTACAGTAGATAGATTACAATAGACTCCAATCCAAATGATTGAGTTTACAGGGAGACGTTATGGAAACGATTTCAACCAGCACTAGAAGAGCCAGCTGGATGTAAGTCATATCTGGACAACAATGTGTAAATAAACAAATAATAAACATTGATTAGTTCTGATGAGGCGCTTATTGATCAGAGTGGTGTGTGATTTCTATCAGATATTCATCAGTCAAAATAACAGCTTGAAGCTGAGCAGGCTCACAGTGCTGACATAGATAACACACACACGCGCGCACCAGCGCACGCACACACACACACACACACAAACACACACACACACACACACACACACACACACACACACACACACACACACACACACACACACACACACACACACACACACACACACACACACACACACACACACACACACACACACACACACACACACACACACACACACGGAGGAGCAGAGAGAGAAGCGTTCAGTGCAGCAGAGGCAAACAAAGAGGGATCAGATTCACTGACCCCTGCAACCTTGTACCCCTGCCGAGGTCAGCCCCCACAGCACTCACTCCCTCTCTCCCTCACTCCCTCCCTCCCTCCCTCTCTCTCCTTACCTCCCTCCCTCTCTCCTACCCTGTGGTAACACTAGACTGACCAGCGAGGGTCCGTTGCCATGGCAGCTGTTCCCCAGAGCCACCTAGAGCCGGTCCCTCTCTCTCCCGTCAGTGTGGCCTGGCAGCTCCTCGGGCAAAGAGATGAGATGCTCCACAGCAACACACACACACACACACACAACCACACATACAGAAACACACACTGGTGAGTTTTGAGAAGCTGGGTGGATGCTGGGAAGGCAGAGGTCCTCTGTGGGCTGGTTGGAGAAATGCAAAGGGATGGAGGGGTGGATGGAGGAGGATCCAGCTCCCTCCCACCCTGGGGGTTTCCACTCTGTCTGCATTAATTATTCAGCCCTGGGGCGCAGGCAAGCAGGCAAATAAAAGCTGCTCCTAACTTCAACCTCCATGTATTCTATTTATGGAGCTCTGAAAGTAACAAATACACAGTCTCTCTCTCTCTCTCTGCTGAAAATAAATGAATTATATTACATGACCCTGGGACGGCTTCGGCCCCTACTAGACCTGTTTCTAGGAAAGGACACAGAGACAGAAGGAGGGGGAGAGAGAGTCTGGCTCAGTGGCAACTCTACTTTCTTTCTGTCTGTTTCTCTCTTTCTGTCTGGAGGCTCCAAACGTTGAGATAAGTGAGAGGGAACAAGTTAACCCCTATCCTCTGGTCTGTTCTCACACCAAATCACGGTATGCCTCTTCTCAACCACTAGATATGATACACACACAAACATTGTTTTAATGCAAACCTGACAACTCATTTTAGTGGTGAGTACTAGGGGTGTACCGACATCACCATACTCATATTCGTATCTTTTAGGAAAACTATTTTGTTTTTTTAATGTGTTATTTCTTACAATGTTAGCCCAGGAAATGTTTTGTGTTACTACAAACAGCCGGGAAAAACTTTTGGATATCAGAGAGGCGGTAACTCTCCAGCATTACCAGCACTACAACCAGAAATACGACTTTCCCGAACCGGATCCATTGTTCGTACCCGCCAGGGCAATTGAACTGATCCCAGAGATTGATCCAAAACGCCACCGGCAGAGAAGAGGTATTCGGAGTGGACTTCTAGTCCTACTCAGGAAGCGCACATACCACCCAACACTTCTGAGTATATTACTCGTTAATGTTCAGTCTCTGGATAATAAAGTTGACAAGCTCAGAGCGAGGATCTCCTTCCAGAGATACATCAGAGATTGTAACATACTCTGTTTCACGGAAACATGGCTCTCTCGGGACATACTGTCTGAGTCCGTTCAGCCAGTTGGGTTCTCATTTCATCGCGCAGACAGGAATAAATATCTCTCATTAGGAAGAAGAAGGGCGGGGGTGTATGTTTCATGATTAACCGCTCATGGTATGATTGTGATAACATTAAGGAACTCAAGTCCTTTTGTTCACCCGAACTAGAATACGTCACAATCAAATGCCGACCATATTACCTCCCAAGAGGATTCTCTTCGGTTATGGTCACAGCCGTGTATATTCCCCCTCAAGCCGATACCACGACAGCCCTCAAGGAACTTCACTGGACTTTATGCAAACTGTAAAACATATATCCTGAGGCTGCATTTATTGTAGCTGGGGATTTTAACAAAGCAAATTTGAGGAAAACGCTACCGAAGTTCCATCAACACATTGACTGTAGTACTCGCACTGCTAAAACACTCGACCACTGCTACTCCAACTTCCTGGATGCCTATAATGCCCTCCCCCGACATCCCTTCGGCAAATCTGATCACGACTCCATTTTTCTCCTCCCTTCCTATAGGCAGAAACTCAAACAGGAAGTGGCAGCATTCGCCAAAGTGCGAACCATCGCATTTAACCATGGCAAGGTGACTGGGAATATGGCTGAATGCAAACAGTGTAGTTATTCCCTCCGTAAGGCAATCAAACAGGCAAAACGTCAGTATAGAGTCAAAGTGGAGTCGCAATTCAACGGCTCAGACATGAGATGTATGTGGCAGGGTCTACAGACAATCACGGACTACAAAAGTAAAACCAGCCACGGACCGGACACCGACGTCTTGCTTCCGGACAACCTAAGCACCTTCTCCGCCCACTTTGAGGACAACACAGTGCCACCAACGCAGCCCGCTAGCAAGAACTGTGCTCTCCTTCTCCGTGGCCGATGTGAGTAAGACATTTAAGCACGTTCATCCTCGCAAGGCCGCCGGCCCAGATGGCATCCTTAGCCGCGTCCTCAGAGCACGCGCAGACCAGCTAGCTAGAATGTTTACAGACATATTCATTCTATCCTTATCCCAGTCTCCTGTCCACACATGTTTCAAGATGTCCATCATGTTTTGTCAGTGTAGTTGTTGAATAGATAAGCAATTTTGTTTTCGTTTTTCTTGGTTATGCATTGTCTTTATTGGGTGTAGCGATAAGTCGTATTACATACAGCCGGGAAGAACTATAAGAGCAACGTCAACTTACCAACATTATGACCAGGAATAGGACTTTCCCGAAGAGGATCCTCTGTTTGGACCACCACCCAGGACAATGGATCTAATCCCAGTAGCCGACCCAAAACAACGACACCGCAGAAGGGGCAGACGGAGCGGCCTCCTGGTCAGGCTCCATAGACGTGCACATTGCTCACCGCTCCCGAGTATACAACTCGCCAATGTCCAGTCTCTTCACAACAAGGTAAAGAGGTAAAGGTAAAGAGAGTTGCACCCCTTCTGAAAAAACCTACACTCGATCCCTCCGATGTCAACAACTACAGACCAGTATCCCTTCTTTCTTTTCTCTCCAAAACTCTTGAACGTGCCGTCCTTGGCCAGCTCTCCCGCTATCTCTCTCAGAATGACCTTCTTGATCCAAATCAGTCAGGTTTCAAGACTAGTCATTCAACTGAGACTGCTCTTCTCTGTATCACGGAGGCGCTCCGCACTGCTAAAGCTAACTCTCTCTCCTCTGCTCTCATCCTTCTAGACCTATCGGCTGCCTTCGATACTGTGAACCATCAGATCCTCCTCTCCACCCTCTCCGAGTTGGGCATCTCCGGCGCGGCCCACGCTTGGATTGCGTCCTACCTGACAGGTCGCTCCTACCAGGTGGCGTGGCGAGAATCTGTCTCCTCACCACGTGCTCTCACCACTGGTGTCCCCCAGGGCTCTGTTCTAGGCCCTCTCCTATTCTCGCTATACACCAAGTCACTTGGCTCTGTCATAACCTCACATGGTCTCTCCTATCATTGCTATGCAGACGACACACAACTAATCTTCTCCTTTCCCCCTTCTGATGACCAGGTGGCGAATCGCATCTCTGCATGTCTGGCAGACATATCAGTGTGGATGACGGATCACCACCTCAAGCTGAACCTCGGCAAGACGGAGCTGCTCTTCCTCCCGGGGAAGGACTGCCCGTTCCATGATCTCGCCATCACGGTTGACAACTCCATTGTGTCCTCCTCCCAGAGCGCTAAGAACCTTGGCGTGATCCTGGACAACACCCTGTCGTTCTCAACTAACATCAAGGCGGTGGCCCGTTCCTGTAGGTTCATGCTCTACAACATCCGCAGAGTACGACCCTGCCTCACACAGGAAGCGGCGCAGGTCCTAATCCAGGCACTTGTCATCTCCCGTCTGGATTACTGCAACTCGCTGTTGGCTGGGCTCCCTGCCTGTGCCATTAAAACCCTACAACTCATCCAGAACGCCGCAGCCCGTCTGGTGTTCAACCTTCCCAAGTTCTCTCACGTCACCCCGCTCCTCCGCTCTCTGCACTGGCTTCCAGTTGAAGCTCGCATCCGCTACAAGACCATGGTGCTTGCCTACGGAGCTGTGAGGGGAACGGCACCTCCGTACCTTCAGGCTCTGATCAGGCCCTACACCCAAACAAGGGCACTGCGTTCATCCACCTCTGGCCTGCTCGCCTCCCTACCACTGAGGAAGTACAGTTCCCGCTCAGCCCAGTCAAAACTGTTCGCTGCTCTGGCCCCCCAATGGTGGAACAAACTCCCTCACGACGCCAGGACAGCGGAGTCAATCACCACCTTCCGGAGACACCTGAAACCCCACCTCTTTAAGGAATACCTAGGATAGGATAAAGTAATCCTTCTACCCCCCCCCCCTTAAAAGATTTAGATGCACTATTGTAAAGTGGCTGTTCCACTGGATGTCATAAGGTGAATGCACCAATTTGTAAGTCGCTCTGGATAAGAGCGTCTGCTAAATGACTTAAATGTAAATGTAAATGACTTAAATGTAAACGAAATTCGAGTAATACTCTCGACCACTGCTACTCTAACTTCTGCGATGCATACAAAGCCCTCCCCCGCCCTCCCTTCTGCAAATCCGACCACGACGCCATCTTGCTCCTATCGTCTTATAGGCAGAAACTCAAACAGGATGTACCAGTGACGAGAACCATTCAACGCTGGTCTGACCAATCGGAAGCCACGCTCCAAAATAGTTTTGATCACGCAGACTGGAATACGTTCCGGTCAGCCTCAGAAAACAACATCGACCTATACGCTGAGTGAGATTATAAAGAAAAGCATTGGAGATGTTGTACCCACTGTACCTATTAACCAGAAACCGTGGATGGATGGTGGCATTGGCGCAAAACTGAAAGCCTGAACCACCGCATTTAACCATGGAAAGAGGTCTGGAAATATGGCTGAACATAAACAGTGTAGTTATTCCCTCCGCAAGGCAATCAACCAAGCGAAATGCCGGTACAGGGACAAGGTGGAGTCGCAATTCAATGGCTCAGACACGAGATGTGGCAGGGTCTACAGGAAATCTCGGACGACAAAAAGAAAACAAGCCACGTCACGGACACCAACGTCACGCTTCCAGACAAACTAAACCCCTCCTGTACTCCCTGTTTACCCATGAACAAAGGAACTGATCACGGACTTCAGAAAACAGCAGAGGGAGCACCCCCATCCACATCGACGGGACCGCAGTGGAGAAAGTGGAAAGCTTCAAATTCCTTGGCGTACACATCACTGACAATCTGAAAGGGTCCACCCACACAGACAGTGTGTTGAAGAAGGTGCACCAGCGCCTCTTTAACCTTAGGGGGCTGGAGATATTTGGCTTGGCACCTAAAACCCTCACAAAAATTTACAGATGTACAATTGAGAGCATCCTGTCGGGCTGTATCTCCGCCTGGTACGGCAACTGCACCGTCCGCAACCGCAGGGCTCTCCAGAGGGTGGTGCGGTCTGCACAACGCATCACCGGGGGCATACTACCTGCCCTCCAGGACACCTACAGCCCGAGCCACTGCCTGTTCACCCTGCTATCACCCAGAAGGCGAGGTCAGTACAGGTGCATCAATGCTGGGACTGAGAGACTGAAAAACAGCTTCTATCTCAAGGCCATCAGACTGTTAAATAGCCATCACTACCACAGAGGCTGCTGCCCTATATAAATAGACTTGAAATCACTGGCCACTTTAATAATTGGAACACTAGTCACTTTAATAATGTTTACATATCTTGCTTTAATCATCTCATATGTATATACTGTATTCTATCCTATTCTACTGTATCTTAGTCAATGCCACTCTGACATTGCTCGTCCAAATATTTACATATTCTTAATTCCATTCCTTTACTTTAGATTGTATTATTGTTAGATATTACTTGTTAGATATTACTTCACTGTTGGAGCTAGAAACACAAGCATTTTGCTACACCCGCAATAACATCTGCTAAACACGTGTAAGGGACAAATACAATTTTATTTGAAGTTGACAGTTGATCGTCGGATTGGATGATACTCGTGATCAGAAAAAAACTGTTTTAATATGCTTAAATAGATGTTGACAAACTCCCTCCCTGCACATTCTCCCTGCAAAAAAAGGGTGCAGATTATGAGCAGCGTTCAGTGAGATCAGTGTGAGTCTGTGTCCTCAACTTGCAGCGGGCAGCCAAGTTTGCTGTCACTCAGTCAGAATGCGGATCCGTGTTTCATTTCTTTCCCCCTCCTAACCTTGCCCCCCACTTGTTAGATATTATGCACATTGATAGCTTGATATCAAACGTCCTCACCGTGTGATTTATCGTAGTATCCCAGGAAAAGTGATGTGATGAGTCGGCGGAGAAAAACAGATTCACTCTATCCAATCAGAGCAGCAGCTAATTTGCCTGTCTGTTTACAGAGTTATTTAGGCCACGTACATGAGTGACTCAAAGACATCACGGTATGGTTTTACAATCTCTGTGACTGACTGGCATGAGAAAGATGCTTGCTGGAACCCGGAAATCCGATTCACGGATAATTACAAAACATACTCTGATCATAATCACATCCAGAAAACTGCCCGTATCCGTTACGATACTTGTTTTGTCCGACTACTCGCACACCTCTAGTGAGAACAGAACTCTGTGTGCTGGGCTTGCTGGCTGGGCTGGGCTTGTTTCATTACTTTGTCTAATTTCTTTAGCCAGTAAATAAAACCTGATAGCAGGGCCAGGCTAACCGCTGGGATGGGGGTAATTGGTTAATGCTTTGAGAGGCACGGCCACTCACATCGCATAGCAGACACTCACACCCTCACATTACATAGCAGACACTCACACCCTCACATCACATAGCAGACACTCACATCCTCACATCACATAGCAGACACTCACACCCTCACATCACATAGCAGACACTCACACCCTCAAATCACATAGCCGACACTCACACCCTCACATCACATAGCAGACACTCACACCCTCAAATCACATAGCAGACACTCACACCCTCACATCACATAGCAGACACTCACATCCTCACATTACATAGCAGACACTCACACCCTCACATTACATAGCAGACACTCACATCCTCACATTACATAGCAGACACTCACATCCTCACATCACATAGCAGACACTCACACCCTCACATCACATAGCAGACACTCACACCCTCACATCACATAGCAGACACTCACACCCTCACATCACATAGCAGACACTCACACCCTCAAATCACATAGCAGACACTCACACCCTCACATCACATAGCAGACACTCACATCCTCACATTACATAGCAGACACTCACACCCTCACATTACATAGCAGACACTCACATCCTCACATTACATAGCAGACACTCACATCCTCACATCACATAGCAGACACTCACACCCTCACATTACATAGCAGACACTCACACCCTCACATTACATAGCAGACACTCACACCCTCACATCACATAGCAGACACTCACACCCTCACATCACATTGCAGACACTCACACCCTCACATCACATAGCAGACACTCACACACTCACATCACATAGCAGACACTCACACCCTCACATTATTCTCACATCTCCAAACAGGAAGTGTGTGTGTGTGTGTGTGTGTGTGTGTGTGTGTGTGTGTGTGTGTGTGTGTGTGTGTGTGTGTGTGTGTGTGTGTGTGTGTGTGTGTGTGTGTGTGTGTGTGTGTGTGTGTGTGTGTGTACTGTAGCTCCCTTGAATGACATGTCTCAACATGATATTATACATATCTCCGTAAGGGGATAGTTCAGCAGCTCAATAACACAGTGAGGCCACCTTCTCTCGCTCTCACACACACACACACACACACACACACACACACACACACACACACACACACACACACACACACACACACACACACACACACACACACACACACACACACACACACACACACACACACACACACACACACACACACACACACACACACACGCACACACACACACACACACACAAACAAAGACACAGACAGATCACTGTGTGTATCTTTTACAGTGTTTCTATGCATTAAGACTCTCGGTGTTCTCACAGAGAAGCTGTGATGCTGTGAAACCTGGCATCTTTTGATTCTGCCCACTTTCAGTGACATCTGACCTGTGTGGTCAATAAGCAGAGCTGTGTGTAAACAAACAAATCCCTCTCACCACACACACACACACACACACTCACAAATCCCTCCCTGTCTCAACGCCCACGCCACAGACGCTCAATTCAAAGGCCTCGATCAGCCGCTCCTATGGCCAATCCATTCTTTCTCTCCGTGCTCTGCACCGTTTCTTTCATCATTCTTTTTCTCCTTCTTTCTTGTGTAAGAGCTCACAACCCCTCCACCCCACGGCTTTTGGTCTGACGGACAAAAGAGGAAGTAGGAATCAACAGTGTTTGTTGGACGGTGCTGTAAAGAAATGAGAACACATAGAAACAGATGAAGGAAGGCCAGGCGGTGTTTTCCACTAGCGCCGGCTGTCGGCTCTACACACATTTTCAGTCGGGTATTTTTTTTACACAGAAAATGAACTAGGCTACAGTTTTACATTTCGCAAGTCAGAAGAAAAAAAAGTCGACCGAGCCTTCTCCGGCTAGAATGAACGATATGCATCTCCTAGCGATCTACTGATAGGACAGGCGCCTGTCAGTCACAAAGTGAGGGATGACAGGGAAACACTGCTGGTTTGACAGTCTGCTGTCTGTCCCGCCTCCGGGTACCTGGGTGTGTGCGCTGTGGGAGAGAGCATGATGCTCCTTCATCGTCTATGTGAGTTCATTTCCAAGTCCCATATGTGGTAACGATGAACCGGAATCCACATAATCTATTTTTTATAGTTGACAGGGGGCAGCTCTAGCAGGGCAGAAATTTGATGAACTTGTTGGAAAGTTGGCATCCTATGACGGTGCCACGTTGAAAGTCACTGAGCTCTTCAGCAAGACCATTCTACTGCCAATGTTTGTCTATGGAGATTGCATGGCTGTGAGAAATATATTAATTGGATTTCCGTGGGTCCGCGGAAATTGTAGGCTAAAGGGTTCAAAGGAAGCTTGAAGGCTGTGGAAGTCTGTAGGCGCTTACAAAATTCTTTAGGAGGAAATCTGTGTGTCATTTGTTCAACATGTATTTTTTTAAAGACATACATACTGCAATTTACAGAGAGAGTTGCAAACACTTGTTGAAATTCTTTCACTAATTTAACATATGTTGTTCTCTCTTTTCTCTTCACAAGGAAAAGTCACCCCAAAAAACGATCTTTTGGTATTCGTTTCATTGGTCCATTGTTGACATAGTTCCAAAATGTTTTGCTTGTCAGCAATCAAATTTACAAGATATGTAACTTTCAAAATACAGAAATCATTCCTATATGATGCATCCAGAACCTAATTGAGCACCTGTTCTGTTTCTGAAAAAGTGCCCATCAAACACTGTTTGATTTTAAATGTAATCTTTAATTTTAAAAATGATGTATTCAATCATTTCACTGTGTAGTTCGTATGGAATCAAGGCATTATAATGTACGAGAGGCCATCAAAATAGAGCTTGTTTGGCAAAACATTCTTAAAACCCGGGGCCCCTTGTAGACAACACTGGGCACCTCTGACTGAGGTTTGCTATAGAATATGAATGTGACTGGCTGTATCCCCACACATAAACACACAGGCTCATAGATCCGGCTTGAAAGAGCATCTTTCTTAAAAGATTATGTACGCAGGCAAACACATACACAGCGTAGACTTACGTGAGCTGACTTGGTCCACGTACTGGGGCAGGTATGGGACCCACAGGTCGATGTTGTCCTTCCTGCCTGACTGACCAATCCTTCGCAGCTCAGCCAGAAGCAGGGCCTGGGCCGCCTCTCTCACCTGGAGAGAGAAACACAGAGATTAGACACACAACATACATACAGTAGCAGTCAAAGTTATTTTTCTTTCATGGCTAACTACCCGGAAGTTTGAAAAGACAGGTTGAGTGTGTGGGAAGCTTATATTCATGAGCTCGCCTTGACAAAGGTTTGGACACACCTACTCATTCAAGGGTTTTTTCTACATTGTAGAATAATAGTGAAGACATCACAACTATGAAATAACACATATGGAATCATGTAGTAACCAAAAAAGCGTTAAACAAATTCAAATATATATTATATTTGAGATTATTCGAAGTAGCCACCCTTTGCCTTGATGACAGCTTTGCACACTGTTGGCATTCACTCAACCAGCTTCATGAGGTAGTCACCTGGAATGCATTTCAATTAACAGGTGTGCCTTGTTTAAAGTTAATTTGTGTTAATGCGTTTGAGCCAATCAGTTGCGTTGTGACAAGGTAGGGGTGGTAACCCCAGGGACCTAGGGTTAGGGTTAGGGGTTAGGACAGTAGTCACAGAGTGACACAGTGACCTAGGGTTAGGGGTTAGGACAGTAGTCACAGAGAGACAGTGACCTAGGGTTAGGGGTTAGGACAGTAGTCACAGAGCGACACAGTGACCTAGGGTTAGGGGTTAGGACAGTAGTCACAGAGAGACAGTGACCTAGGGTTAGGGGTTAGGACAGTAGTCACAGAGCGACACAGTGACCTAGGGTTAGGGGTTAGGACAGTAGTCACAGAGAGACAGTGACCTAGGGTTAGGGGTTAGGACAGTAGTCACAGAGCGACACAGTGACCTAGGGTTAGGGGTTAGGACAGTAGTCACAGAGCGACACAGTGACCTAGGGTTAGGGGTTAGGACAGTAGTCACAGAGAGACAGTGACCTAGGGTTAGGGGTTAGGACAGTAGTCACAGAGCGACACAGTGACCTAGGGTTAGGGGTTAGGACAGTAGTCACAGAGCGACACAGTGACCTAGGGTTAGGGGTTAGGACAGTAGTCACAGAGCGACAGTGACCTAGGGTTAGGGGTTAGGACAGGTGTCACAGAGCGACACAGTGACCTAGAGTAAGGGGTTAGGACAGTAGTCACAGAACGACACAGTGAACTAGGATTAGGGGTTAGGACAGTAGTCACAGAGCAACCTAGGGTTAGGGGTTAGGACAGTAGTCACAGAGTGACCTAGGGTTAGGGGTTAGGACAGTAGTCACAGAGCGACACAGTGACCTAGGGTTAGGGGTTAGGACAGTAGTCACAGAGTGACCTAGGGTTAGGGGTTAGGACAGTAGTCACAGAGCGACACAGTGACCTAGGGTTAGGGGTTAGGACAGTAGTCACAGAGCGACACAGTGACCTAGGGTTAGGGGTTAGGACAGTAGTCACAGAGCGACACAGTGACCTAGGGGCAGTAGACAGACACACCAAATAGTCACTCTCGTTCACAAACACCATACACGTTACAGACACCATACACGCTTACACACCGACCACACACACTCACACACACCATACACTCTTACACACCGACCACACACACACACCATACACTCTTACACACCAACAACCGTTCACGGTCGCATAGAGGAGCAGTGACGATCATATAAAGTATATATCCAGCCAAACACCTCCAGACAGTAATATAAATCAGACAGTAATATTAACCAGACAGTAATATAAATCAGACAGTAATATTAACCAGACAGTAATATAAATCAGACAGTAATATTAACCAGACAGTAATATAAATCAGAGAGTAATATTAACCAGACAGTAATATAAATCAGACAGTAATATTAACCAGACAGTAATATAAATCAGAGAGTAATATTAACCAGACAGTAATATAAATCAGACAGTAATATTAACCAGACAGTAATATAAATCAGACAGTAATATTAACCAGACAGTAATATAAATCAGAGAGTAATATTAACCAGACAGTAATATAAATCAGACAGTAATATTAACCAGAGAGTAATATAAATCAGACAGTAATATTAACCAGACAGTAATATTAACCAGACAGTAATATTAACCAGACAGTAATATAAATCAGACAGTAATATAAATCAGACAGTAATATTAACCAGACAGTAATATAAATCAGACAGTAATATTAACCAGACAGTAATATAAATCAGAGAGTAATATTAACCAGACAGTAATATAAATCAGACAGTAATATTAACCAGACAGTAATATAAATCAGACAGTAATATTAACCAGACAGTAATATAAATCAGAGAGTAATATTAACCAGACAGTAATATAAATCAGACAGTAATATTAACCAGAGAGTAATATAAATCAGACAGTAATATTAACCAGACAGTAATATAAATCAGACAGTAATATAAATCAGACAGTAATATTAACCAGACAGTAATATAAATCAGACAGTAATATTAACCAGAGAGTAATATAAATCAGACAGTAATATTAACCAGAGAGTAATATAAATCAGACAGTAATATTAACCAGAGAGTAATATAAATCAGACAGTAATATAAATCAGACAGTAATATAAATCAGACAGTAATATAAATCAGACAGTAATATAAATCAGACAGTAATATTAACCAGACAGTAATATTAACCAGACAGTAATATTAATCAGACAGTAATAGAAATCAGACAGTAATATTAACCAGACAGTAATATTAATCAGACAGTAATATTAACCAGACAGTAATATAAATCAGACAGTAATATTAACCAGACAGTAATATAAATCAGACAGTAATATTAACCAGAGAGTAATATAAATCAGACAGTAATATTAACCAGACAGTAATATAAATCAGACAGTAATATTAACCAGAGAGTAATATTAATCAGACAGTAATATAAATCAGACAGTAATATTAACCAGACAGTAATATTAACCAGACAGTAATATAAATCAGACAGTATATTAACCAGACAGTAATATTAATCAGACAGTAATATTAATCAGACAGTAATATTAACCAGACAGTAATATTAATCAGACAGTAATATTAACCAGACAGTAATATAAATCAGACAGTAATATTAACCAGACAGTAATATAAATCAGACAGTAATATTAACCAGACAGTAATATAAATCAGACAGTAATATTAACCAGAGAGTAATATTAATCAGACAGTAATATAAATCAGACAGTAATATTAACCAGACAGTAATATTAACCAGACAGTAATATAAATCAGACAGTAATATAAATCAGACAGTATATTAACCAGACAGTAATATTAACCAGACAGTAATATTAACCAGACAGTAATATAAATCAGACAGTATATTAACCAGACAGTAATATAAATCAGACAGTAATATTAACCAGAGAGTAATATTAATCAGACAGTAATATAAATCAGACAGTAATATTAACCAGACAGTAATATTAACCAGACAGTAATATAAATCAGACAGTAATATAAATCAGACAGTATATTAACCAGACAGCAATATTAACCAGACAGTAATATTAACCAGACAGTAATATTAACCAGACAGTAATATTAATCAGACAGTAATATTAACCAGACAGTAATATAAATCAGACAGTAATATTAACCAGACAGTAATATAAATCAGACAGTAATATTAACCAGACAGTAATATAAATCAGACAGTAATATTAACCAGAGAGTAATATTAATCAGACAGTAATATAAATCAGACAGTAATATTAACCAGACAGTAATATTAACCAGACAGTAATATAAATCAGACAGTAATATAAATCAGACAGTATATTAACCAGACAGTAATATTAACCAGACAGTAATATTAACCAGACAGTAATATTAACCAGACAGTAATATAAATCAGACAGTATATTAACCAGACAGTAATATTAACCAGACAGTAATATTAACCAGACAGTAATATTAACCAGACAGTAATATTAACCAGACAGTAATATTAACCAGACAGTAATATAAATCAGACAGTATATTAACCAGACAGTAATATTAACCAGACAGTAATATAAATCAGACAGTATATTAACCAGACAGTAATATTAACCAGACAGTAATATTAACCAGACAGTAATATTAACCAGACAGTAATATAAATCAGACAGTATATTAACCAGACAGTAATATTAACCAGACAGTAATATTAACCAGACAGTAATATTAACCAGACAGTAATATTAACCAGACAGTAATATTAACCAGACAGTAATATTAACCAGACAGTAACTTACTGTAACAGCAAAAGAAGACTCTGGAGCTTGTGGGTAATTTATTTTAATGTTATCGAAATATTAAACATATGAATGCGGAAGAGAGTATTTGATACTGAACATAAACCAATGATACGCATCTTATTCACATACATAAAATAAAATTTAAATTAAAAAAAAATATATATATATATAGAGGCCTCTGGTGAACAGGCACCGCCAGGCAGAGAGCTCAAACCATTCAGACAGTGAATGGCATGCGGAGGAAAGCAGGAGAGAGGGAGAAGCTGGCTGGCAGACTGATAGCAAGTTGTCAGAGAAGTGGGAGAAACAAATAGAACCAAAATAAATAAAACCTTTCACGAAAAACAACTTGCCATGTGCTGTTGCCATGGAGAACAAATAATTAATATTACCAAAGGTAATTATCAAAGTAATTTACCTTGACATATCATGATTGATAACATATCATATAATATATTAGTCATAAGACAAATTGTCTTAAATTAACTTTCGTGTGAAATACCTTCTCAGTGGGGTGGAACTGGTTGAAAAACTGTGGTGATTTCAACCAGTTTTGTGCGTACTGGGATAGATGTTGTAAAGATGCAAGGTTATTTAAAACGCCAACATTTCAAGGTCCCCCTTTTAATCAAACCAGGTAACTGGGTTTCCTGAATAAAGTCAGAAACAAAGTACTGCAATTTCACTCCTATTAGATTGAGGTAATTAAAACAATATGTAATCACAGGAACTCAAATGTATATTCAATATTTTTTAAATGATATATACACATCATTTTTTTTTGCGGTGAACGACTAAAGGTGTTTAAGACTAAATCCTAGAAATCAGGTGAGCAGTTTTAATAGAACAAAGCCTTGGAAGTCCTTCTCCGGTCCAAATGCAGTTCCCGTAATAAGAGACAGAAGTGATCAGTGACTCTACTGGCCTCCTTCTCTAATACACTTATCACACAGGATTCATGCCAGGTCGCCTCCCCCCACAAAAAAAGACAATGTTTATATGACCCTCCTTCAAAACAGGCAAATTTTTACAACATTCTTGCCGGCGCAAGCCGTTCCTACACCCCATGTGCATGCTTGTGACGAGAGGGAGGGGTGTGCAGATGTGGATGTGTGCCTATTTTTATAAATCCATCAATACACCATCAGGAAGGGATTTTTTTTTTTTTATTAATTCAAGAATCATTATAAGACTAATTAAAGGTATTTTCAAAAGTAAACAATATATATATATAGCATATGTGTTCTTTAATGATTTAATGGTCTGTGCAGCCTAGTGGTTAGAGAGTTGGACTAGTAACCGAAAGGTTGCAAGATCGAATCACCGAGCTGACAAGGTACAAAATCTGTCGTTCTGCCCCTGAACAAGGCAGTTAACCCACTGTTCCTAGGCCGTCATTGTGAATAAGAATTTGTTCTTAACTGACTTGCCTAGTTAAATAAAGGTCAAATAAATGAAATATTCTACACTGTTGCCATGCACATGGAAACAATAGTTATTTTGTTCAATAAACAGACAGACACTTAAATTCCCCTGCCCTGATCAAAGTCAACACACAAATATTTTATAATAAGAATATAATGGAATATAACAGAATAAAAAACAAAATAATGTTTATTTTCCCACACAACTTGAGCTCTACGGGAACGTGTGGAACTGCTGTCACATCACAACAACAACAACAAAGTGCCTTCTCCTTTTAGAGAGTTTTGTAGGAGACGGTTTGGGCTTTAGAAAACATCTTACCTGGATGACCCTCTGTACGATAGCTTGAAAAAGTCACTTTTTTTTATCCACGTTTTCATCTCTTTCCTACCCTCACTCCACTTCGTTATCTTATATAATCAATAGAAAATAATAATCAATAGAAAATAATAGCAATTTATATTTTCAAAAGTCTTGTGTTCATATTTCACAACCCCCATAAAGGCTTTTGGAGTTGCTTATATGCGATCGAGCAAAAATAATAGGCCTACTCTTAATTTAGGCTACATTACTGCATGTAGCATTTAGGCTACATTACTGCATGCTAAATGTTTTTGATCAGTGATAGATCAGGCACTTGATTTACGCTACATTATAGCATGTAGCATTTAGGCTACATTATAGCTTGTAGCATTTAGGTTACATTATAGCATGTAGCATTTAGGCTACATTATAGCATAGATTATCAGACAGGCTGTTGGTAGGGAGTAGATATAGGCTACTAGGTGACTTTAGAGCTAAATAATCCACTTGTTAAGCTACATAACATGCGGGCAAACTGTTCTGATCAGTGATAATCAATGACCCACCGAGACAAGATGATCATGAGCAGCACTCACCTCAACTTAGCTAACATTTCCACAGGCTAATTGTAGCCTAACCAATATCCCAAACGGAGATTCTGTGAAAATAAAAATCTGACATTGATTAATTTATCAAGACGATTCCCCAAGCTTGTCTCAAAGTAGTGTAGGGCTGTCCTCGACAAACAAACAAAAAATCTTGGTTATCTGTTCTTTCGAACCCATAGATTATGAAGAACAAATGTAACCTGTATTTTTTCCTATATAGACACATCCTATCTGTTTTAATAAAATCAACTGTATTCAGGCTACTGAGCTTGTCTGATGCTTTAAGCACACTTTGAGAAGTTCCACAGTGATGGTGAGTTAAGCCAATCAGAAACAGTATCAGATCCCCAAATGGGCAGATCTATAAGCCTACATTTGAGCGCAGGCCAGGTAGCCTGGGCCTGTTTCTATGCGTAATCAGGTGCGTGTCTATACTCCACATTAACAGGAGCGCTACAAACAAAAGACAATGAATAAATTGACAACTCCTAAGAAACTATTTGTTGCCTTCAACATCATTAACCTATTTTATTCCAATATGTGTGTCATTCAGTGCTATTTATTCCCACAGTAATTCATTATGGATCCATCCAATAGTGGTTAGAAAACAGTGCATGTGTTGGGCTATGATGGGATGTTAAAAGCCTAGTAACAGGCGCTGCCTAGCAACCCTCAAGAGAGTTAGGGCGGTGGTGCGTGTCAATGCCGCCTCAGCATTACGGCTACTTTTCATACTAAGCCGTAGGCAGAACTTTACCACAATCATGACTAGGTCGCTTGGCGGAAATAAAAGTACAGGCTTTGTTACCAGCGACCCCTTTCAGATAAAGAGAAGGCGGGCAAAAAGTTGGCGGTATGGTAAAGTTGGCGGCTACACGTCTTGGTACATAAGGGTTATAAGCCCTTTTATGTTCCTTAAATGGCTGTGTGACAGTCGTAATGGCTGTGTGACATTATTTATTTCTCCACAGCCCTCCTTAAACAACAATCTGCTGCTGCTTTGCCTCTTACCACGCTGCTCAGAACACACACACAATGTCCCCCATGGCACCCTATTCCCTTTGTATATTCTGGTATAAAGTAGTGCCCTAAATAGGGAAAAGGGTGCGAATTTGGGACGCACTCAAACAAGCCTTTATCTTGGCACCGGATTTAAAAAGAACGACTCCATTAAAGAACACTTAATAATACAAGCGTTGAACAGTTTTCACAACCCGTTCAGATCAATAGAGCAGGAAACGAGCGGAGGAAGGAGAAACAACCTCTCCACGCTTTGAGTAACTTTCATTATCTCCTCAAACCAAAAGAACCATTCAGAATCAATATACTGTACAATGTATCGGAGACAGATACTATATAATAATAACTATGTATCGGAGACAGAACCTATATAATAACTATGTATCGGAGACAGATACTATATAATAACTATGTATCGGAGACAGATACTAGATAATAATACTATGTATCGGAGACAGATACTATATAATAATACTATGTATTGGAGACAGATACTAGATAATAATACTATGTATCAGAGACAGATACTATATAATAATACTATGTATTGGAGACAGATACTAGATAACAATACTATGTATCGGAGACAGATACTATATAATAATAACTATGTATCGGAGACAGATACTATATAATAACTATGTATCGGAAACAGATACTATATAATAACTATGTATCGGAGACAGATACTAGATAATAATACTATGTATTGGAGACAGATACTATATAATAATACTATGTATCAGAGACAGATACTAGATAATAACTATGTATCGGAGACAGATACTAGATAATAATAATATGTATCGGAGACAGATACTATATAATAATACTATGTATTGGAGACAGACACTAGATAATAATACTATGTATTGGAGACAGATACTAGATAATAATACTATGTATCGGAGACAGATACGAGATAATAACTATGTATCGGAGACAGATACTAGATAATAGTACTATGTATCGGAGACAGATACTATATAATAATACTATGTATCGGAGACAGATACTAGATAATAACTATGTATCGGAGACAGATACTAGATAATAGTACTATGTATCGGAGACAGATACTATATAATAATACTATGTATTGGAGACAGACACTAGATAATAATACTATGTATTGGAGACAGATACTAGATAATAATACTATGTATCGGAGACAGATACTATATAATAATACTATGTATTGGAGACAGATACTATATAATAATATTATGTATTGGAGACAGATACTAGATAATAACTATGTATCGGAGACATATACTAGATAATAATACTATGTATTGGAGACAGATACTAGATAATAATACTATGTATCGGAGACAGATACTATATAATAATACTATGTATCAGAGACAGATACTAGATAATAATACTATGTATTGGAGACAGATACTAGATAATAATACTATGTATTGGAGACAGATACTATATAATAATACTATGTATTGGAGACAGATACTAGAAAATAATACTATGTATTGGAGACAGACACTAGATAATAATACTATGTATTGGAGACAGATACTAGATAATCAAATCAAATCAAATCAAAATCAAATCAAATTGTATTAGTCACATACACATGGTTAGCAGATGTTAATGCGAGTGTAGCGAAATGCTTGCGCTTCTAGTTCCGACAATGCAGTAATAACCAACAAGTAATCTAACCTAACAATTCCACAACTACTACCTTATACACACACACAAGTGTAAAGGGATAAAGAATATGTACATAAAGATATATGAATGAGTGGTGGTACAGAACGGCATGGCAAGATGCAGTAGATGGTATAGAGTACGGTATATACATATGAGATGAGTACTGTAGGGTATGTAAACATAAAGTGGCATAGTTTAAAGTGGCTAGTGGTACATGTATTACATAAAGATGGCAAGATGCAGTAGATGATATAGAGTACAGTATATACATATGAGATGGGTAATGTAGGGTATGTAAACATTATATTAAGTGGCATTGTTTAAAGTGGCTAGTGGTACATTTTTACATAATTTCCATCAATTCCCATTTTTAAAGTGGCTGGAGTTGAGTCAGTATGTTGGCAGCGGCCGCTAAATGTTAGTGGTGGCTGTTTAACAGTCTGATGGCCTTGAGATAGAAGCTGTTTTTCAGTCTCTCGGTCCCTGCTTTGATGCACCTGTACTGCCCTCGCCTTCTGGATGATAGCGGGGTGAACAGGCAGTGGCTTGGGTGGTTGTTGTCCTTGATGATCTTTATGGCCTTCCTGTGACATCGGGTGGTGTAGGTGTCCTGGAGGGCAGGTAGTTTGCCCCCGGTGGTGCGTTCTGCAGACCTCACTACCCTCTGGAGAGCCTTACGGTTGTGGGCGGAGCAGTTGCCGTACCAGGCGGTGATACAGCCCGACAGGATGCTCTCGATTGTGCATCTGTAGAAGTTTGTGAGTGCTTTTGGTGACAAGCCGAATTTCTTCAGCCTCCTGAGGTTGAAGAGGCGCTGCTGCGCCTTCTTCACAACGCTGTCTGTGTGGGTGGACCAATTCAGTTTGTCCGTGATGTGTACACCGAGGAACTTAAAACTTTCCACCTTCTCCACTACTGACCCGTCGATGTGGATAGGGGGGTGCTCCCTCTGCTGTTTCCTGAAGTCCACAATCATCTCCTTTGTTTTGTTGACGTTGAGTGTGAGGTTATTTTCCTGACACCACACTCCGAGGGCCCTCACCTCCTCCCTGTAGGCCGTCTCGTCGTTGTTGGTAATCAAGCCTACCACTGTAGTGTCATCCGCAAACTTGATGATTGAGTTGGAGGCGTGCATGGCCACGCAGTCGTGGGTGAACAGGGAGTACAGGAGAGGGCTCAGAACGCACCCTTGTGGGGCCCCAGTGTTGAGGATCAGCGGGGTGGAGATGTTGTTACCTACCCTCACCACCTGGGGGCGGCCCGTCAGGAAGTCCAGGACCCAGTTGCACAGGGCGGGGTCGAGACCCAGGGTCTCGAGCTTGATGACGAGTTTGGAGGGTACTATGGTGTTAAATGCTGAGCTGTAATCGATGAACAGCATTCTCACATGGGTATTCCTCTTGTCCAGATGGGTTAGGGCAGTGTGCAGTGTGGTTGCGATTGCGTCGTCTGTGGACCTAATAATACTATGTATCGGAGACAGATACTATATAATAATACTATGTATTGGAGACAGACACTAGATAATAATACTATGTATTGGAGACAGATACTAGATAATAATACTATGTATCGGAGACAGATACTAGATAATAATACTATGTATCGGAGACAGATACTAGATAATAACTATGTATCGGAGACAGATACTAGATAATAGTACTATGTATCGGAGACAGATACTATATAATAATACTATGTATTGGAGACAGACACTAGATAATAATACTATGTATTGGAGACAGATACTAGATAATAATACTATGTATCGGAGACAGATACTAGATAATAATACTATGTATCGGAGACAGATACTATATAATAATACTATGTATTGGAGACAGATACTATATAATAATATTATGTATTGGAGACAGATACTATATAATAATACTATGTATTGGAGACAGACACTAGATAATAATACTATGTATTGGAGACAGATACTAGATAATAATACTATGTATCGGAGACAGATACTAGATAATAATACTATGTATCGGAGACAGATACTAGATAATAATACTATGTATCAGAGACATATACTAGATAACAATACTATGTATTGGAGACAGATACTATATAATAATACTATGTATTGGAGACAGATACTAGATAACAATACTATGTATTGGAGACAGATACTATATAATAATACTATGTATCAGAGACAGATACTAGATAATAACTATGTATCGGAGACAGATACTAGATAATAATACTATGTATTGGAGACAGATACTATATAATAATACTATGTATCAGAGACAGATACTAGATAATAACTATGTATCGGAGACATATACTAGATAATAATAATATGTATCGGAGACAGATACTAGATAATAATACTATGTATTGGAGACAGACACTAGATAATAATACTATGTATTAGAGACAGACACTAGATAATAATACTATGTATTGGAGACAGATACTATATAATAATACTATGTATTGGAGACAGATACTAGATAATAATACTATGTATTGGAGACAGATACTATATAATAATACTATGTATCAGAGACAGATACTATATAATAATAATATGTATTGGAGACAGATACTAGATAACAATACTATGTATTGGAGACAGATACTATATACTAATACTATGTATCAGAGACAGATACTAGATAATAATACCATGTATTGGAGACAGATACTATATAATATATGTATTGGAGACAGATACTAGATAATAATACTATGTATTGGAGACAGACACTATATAATAATAATAATAATAATAATAATAATAATAATAATAATAATAATAAAATAGTATATAGCCACAAAGAAGGAAACATACTGCGTTTGTTTTATTTGCTAAAATCTGAGGTAATCAAACGGACCATTTGCAAAAAATGTAACAACATTGAATATTTTTAATTGTCTCTAATTTTATTCTGTTTGTTTTGTGAAACCATTTGCCACGTACAGCCAGTAAAATAAACAAGTGGCCTTTGGATTGACATGTCAGCGCCTAAACTCACAAACATTACATTGGATCAGAGAGGGAAAAGGCAGAAGCTATTAGCATATGAATGAGCGGAGGGCCCTTATGGCCAGAGTGTCGGAACAATGTGAGGATGACAGTGATTTAGCAGGTCACTACAGGACACTTCCTCCCAATTAGAATAAGCACACGGTATGCATTAAGTGAAAACCAATGAGTCCAGGCACTTTCATGGCGTAACAATGGGCTCTGAACGCTAATGGTGGACATGTGCGGTGTGTGTCTGGGTAAACGTTGTGGTTTGTTCAACTGGCTTTTGTCCGGATGGACACGACATCTGCATGGAGACCAGTATATACACAGTTGAAGTAGGACGTTTACATACACCTTAGCCAGATACATTTAAACTCAGTTTTTCACAATTCCTGACATTTAATCCTTGTAAAAACTCCCTGTCTTAGGTCAGTTAGGATCACCACTTTATTTAAAGAATGTGAAATGTCAGAATAATAGTAGAGAGAATTATTTATTTCAGCTTTTATTTCTTTCATCACATTCCCAGTGGGTCAGAAGTTTACATACACTCAATTAGTATTTGGTAGCATTGCCTTTAAATTGGTTAAATTGTAGCCTTCCACAAGCTTCCCACAATAAGTTGGGTGAATTTTGGCCCATTCCTCCTGACAGAGCTGGTGTAACTGAGTCAGGTTTGTAGGCCTCCATGCTTTTTCAGTTCTGCCCACACATTTTCTATAGGATGGGGTCAGGGCTTTGTGATGGCCACTCCAATACCTTGACTTTGTTGTCCTTAAGCCATTTTGCCACAACTTTGGAAGTATGCTTGGGGTCATTGTCCATTTGGAAGAACCATTTGCTACCAAGCATTAAATTTCTGACTGATGTCTTCAGATGTTGCTTCAATATATACACATAATTTTCCATCCTCATGTTGCCATCTATTTTGTGAAGTGCACCAGTCCCTCCTGCACCAAAGCACCCCCACAACATGATGCTGCTACCCCAGTGCTTCACGGTTGGGATGGTGTTCTTCGGCTTGCAAGTCTCCCCCTTTTTCCTCCTAACATAACGATGGTCATTATTGCCAAACAGTTCTATTTTTGTTTCATCAGACAAGAGGACATTTCTCCAAAAAGTACAATCTTTGTCCCCATGTGCAGTTGCAAACCATAGTCTGGCTCTTTTATGGCAGTTTTGGACTTCCTTGCTGAGTGGCCTTTCAGGTTATGTCGATATAGGACTCGTTTTACTGTGGATATAGATACTTTTGTACCTGTTTCCTCCAGCATCTTCACAAGGTCCTTTGCTGATGTTCTGGGATTGATTTGCACTTTTCACACCAAAGTACGTGACGTCTGCGTGGTCCCATGGTGTTTATACTTGCGTACTATTGTTTGTACAGATGAACGTGGTACCTTCAGGCGTTTGGAAATTGCTCCCAAGGATGAACCAGACTTCTGGAGGTCTACATTTTTTTCTGAGGTCTTGACTGATTTCTTTTCATTTTACCATGATGTCAAGCAAAGAGGCACAAAGTTTGAAGGTAGGTCTTGAAGTACATCCACAGGTACACCTCCAATTGACTCAAATGATGTCAAAGGATCTGTCTGTAAACAATTGTTGGAAAAATGACTTGTGTCATGCACAAAGTAGATGTCCTAACCGACTTGCCAAAACTATAGTTTGCTAACAACAAATTTGTTTGTTATTCTGCGAACTTCTCACGTTAACATAATTCTTAAGAGACCAAATATACAGTACATTACATGTTGGAAATATTTTAGAGGGTAAATTAAAAAATAATAATTTTAATAATAATAATAATATATTTATTTTATTACCTCAAAGATGCTTTAATAGAGTAGAGTAGACATTATAATCAACATTTTTCATACACTGAGTTTACAAAACATTAGGAACACTTTCCTAATATTGAGTTACACCTCCCCTTTTGCCCTCAGAACAGCCTCAATTCGTCGGGGCACGGACTTTACAAGGGATCGATAGCGTTCCACAGGGATGCTGGCCCCTGTTGACTTCAATGCTTCCCACAGTTGTGTCAAGTTGGTTGGATGTCCTTTGGGTGGTGGACCGTTCTTGATACACACGAGAAACTGTTGAGCGTGAAAAACCCAGCAGCGTTGCAGTTCTTGACACACTCAAACCGGTGTGCCTGGCACCTACTACCATACTCCGTTCAAAGGCACTTAAATCTTTTGTCTGGCCCATTCACCCTCTGAATGGCACACATACACAATCCATGTCTCAATTGTCTCAAGGCTTCAAAATCCTTCTTTAACCTGTCTCCTCCCCTTCACCTACACTGATTGAAGAAGGTTTAACAAGTGACATCAATAAGGGATCATAGCTTTCACCTGGAGTCACCTGGTCAGTCTATGTCATGGAAAGAGCAGGTGTTCCTAATGTTTTGTCCACTCGGTGTACGTGTAAGTGCTATTAAAAAGTAATTAATTGTATGTACTGTATGGTGTATCTTCCTTTTTTAACCATGTAGTAAATGGGTGTATCAAATGTATTTACGTGATGCTATGATGACATTGTAATGTGTAGGTACAATATTATTCCATATATGGACACACCGCCCAAACTGATGTGAATCGCCTATTTAGCAATGTTGGAAAAAAGTACCCAATTGTCATACTTGAGTAAAAGTAAAGATACCTTCATAGAAAATGACTCAAGTAAAAGTAAAAGTTACCCGGTAAATTCTACTTGAATAAAACGTCTAAAAGTATTTGGTTTGAAATATACTGAAGTATCAAAAGTAAAAGTACAAATCATTTCAAATTCCTTATTTTAAGCAGATGGGGTCATTTTCTTGTTTTTGTTATTTACGGAAAGCAAATGGGCACACTCAAACATAATTTACAAACAAAACATTTGTGTTTAGTGAGTTCGCCAGATCAGAGGCAGTGGGGATGACCAGGGATGTTCTCTGTTTAGTGAGTCCTCCAGATCAGAGGCAGTGGGGATGACCAGGGATGTTCTCTGTTTAGTGAGTCCTCCAGATCAGAGGCAGTAGGGATGACCAGGGATGTTCTCTGTTTAGTGAGTCCTCCAGATCAGAGGCAGTGGGGATGACCAGGGATGTTCTCTGTTTAGTGAGTCCTCCAGATCAGAGGCAGTAGGGATGACATGGGATGTTCTTTTGATAATTGTGTGAATTTGACCATTTTCCTGTTCTGCTAAGCATTCAAAATGTAACAAGTACTTTTGTGTGTCAGGGAAAATGTATGGAGTAAAAAGTACACAATGTTCTTTAGCAATGTAGTGAAATAAAAGTAAAAGTTGTCAAAAATATAAATAGTAAAGTACAGATATCCCCCCAAAAAACTACTTAAGTAGTACTTTAGAGTATTTTTACTGTAGTACTTCACACCACTGCTATTTAGATAGTGAACAACCCTTGACTTGAGTCAGCGATAAGGCTAGTCAGGTAGACAGCAGGGTCAACCTAACAGGTCAACCTAACAGGTCAACCTAACAGTTCAACCTAACAGGTCAACGTAACAGGTCAACGTAACAGATCAACCTAACAGGTCAACGTAACAGGTCAACCTAACAGGTCAACGTAACAGGTCAACCTAACAGGTCAACGTAACAGGTCAACCTAACAGGTCAACCTAACAGGTCAACCTAACAGGTCAACGTAACAGGTCAACCTAACAGGTCAACCTAACAGGTCAACCTAACAGGTCAACCTAACAGGTCAACCTAACAGGTCAACCTAACAGGTCAACCTAACAGGTCAACCTAACAGGTCAACGCAACAATAGAGACTAAGTGGCCCTGGAGAAGAGCATCTGATAAATAGCACAGATTGCAATATAAATGCAGACAGACAGAACTGCTGTGGCGCACAGACGCCTGGCTAGGTTAAGTAAAGTTAGCTGCACTGTAAATGTACCACGTTGTCGACTAAAGTGCTCTGTCCCCTTAGTTTAGTGCTGTGGGTAATGACTATGAGGTACTCTAGGGGCTGGGTCCCAGACGGCATCCTATTCCATATATAGTGCACTACTTTTGACCAGAGCCCTATGGAACCCTATTCCCTATATAGTGCACTACTTTAGACCAAAGATTGGATTGCCAAATCATGGTAACTTTGCAAACATTCCCTGGTTTTCCACACATCCTAGTTGGAGGACCCCCGTATTTTCTCCCTATTCCCTCGTAATTCCAGGAACATTCCCACCAGCATTTCTGGAAAACCAGGGAATTTGGGGCCAGAATGATGCAACCTTAACCAGAGCCCATACCTATTCCCTATATAGGGCTCTGGTCTAAAGTAGTGCACTATATAGGGAATAGGGTTCCATAGGGCTCTGGTCTAAAGTAGTGCACTATATAGGGAATAGGGTTCTATAGGGCTCTGGTCTAAAGTAGTGCACTATGTAGGGAATAAGCTGCCATTTGGGACTCACACTGAGATTGACAGGTCAGGAGGAGGCCTCTCATTGATCTCTGAGGCTCACAGGGCCTGACTGTACATCAGTGGTTCTCCCAGTACGGCCCAGAGGGGAAAACAGTCCGTTTGTAGTTACCTTGTTTGATCTGTCCCTGCATGGCCGGACTGGAGACCTGAGGGGGTACTGCAGTCTTTTTGGGGGTCTCAGGGGCTCCGGGTCTAGGAGGCCTGGAGAACAGAACACCACAAAGACGCCATCAAATATTTAACAGAGAGAAACTTGAAATGCTGTCTCCGTGTGCTGTGTAGAATCAACAAGCTTAGCGGTGGGGGGGGGGGGGGGGGGGGTAGTGTGTGTGTGTGTGTGTGTGTGTGTGTGTGTGTGTGTGTGTGTGTGTGTGTGTGTGTGTGTGTGTGTGTGTGTGTGTGTGTGTGTGTGTGTGTGTGTGTGTGTGTGTGTGTGTGTGTGTGTGTGTGTGTGTGTGTGTGTGTGTGTGTGTGTGTGTGTGTGTGTGTGTGTGACAGAGAGGTTATGAATAACAACAAATCATTACTATCAGTGTTTTCCCAATGTGCATTTAGCAGCGGCGGAACGTTTAAAGGGATAGTGCGAGATTTTGGCAACTAAGCCCTTTTATCAACTTACAACAGAATCAGATGAACTCATGGATACCATGTTTATGTCTCTGCGTCCCGTTTGAAGGAAGTTGCTACCTAGCGTTAGCACAATGACTGGAAGTCTATGGGGAAACTTCCAGCATGCTAGCTGTTCCCTTAAACTTCCAGTCATTGTGCTAACGCTAGGTAGAAATGGCTTGTGAAAAACTACCTTTCAACTTCCTTCAAACTGCACGCAAAGACATAATGGTATCCATGAGTAAATCTGACTCTGGGGGAAGTAGAAAAAAACGTGCTTAATTGCCCAAATCGCATAGTATTCCTTTAAGATCAGAGTGACAAGGTATATTTGTAGCACACAGAGTGGAGGAGTGGTGTGAATGAGAGCCACGAGCGAACAGATACTGCTGGCTCCTCCTGGCGAGCATCACTTATATTTCGGATGGCGTCAACATAATTACATTTTCATGCATTTTAGAATAGAATGGTTTTTTAAAAAGTCCTCCAGAAGTGACATTTTCAGTCGTCGTTCAGAAAACAAATCTCCCAGGGGGCCATTTGCCCAGATCTCTCCAAGAGAGATCCCCATAGACTTCCAGTCATTGTGCTAACGCTAGGTAGCAACTTCCTTCAAACGGGACGCAGAGACATAAACATGGTATCCATGAGTTCATCTGATTCTGTTGTAAGTTGATAAAAGGGCTTAGTTGCCAAAATCTCTCCAAGATCTCGCTGCTGAAAAAAAAAATCCTAAAGGAAACACAGATTATACAAACTTTCTCAATTCCCCTTCTCATTTCGGGTAAGTACATGTTCGGATGTGGGCTGTTCTGTTGTATCTATCTATTAGTTGAAATGAAGAAAGATATTTTTTTCTCGGCCCACAATGTTAAAGAAGGAGCCCAATCATTACTTCCTATAACTAAAGCTCTTTGTTTTGGTTGATTGTGTCCCATGACCTGGATTATAACCTTTATTTTAAGCCTTTTACAGAAATTTGTTTTACAATTATTATTATTTTTTTAAACAATTGTCAGAGGATGGTGCTGGACAATCTGACAAAAAAATAAAAGGGGAAAGTTTGATGAAAAAGCTTTAAATAAAAGTTAAAAATCCAGGTTATGTGATAGGATGAACCAAAGCACAGAGCCCTACCCATAACACCTGCAGCTCTCCCAAACTGCAGTGCTCATCCTACCAGGGTTTCCCCCCTTCCTGACTGAATCACCAGGGCCAGATACACCTTAACACACATACAGACGCAGTGTAGTCAAGAAACGTGATTTCCAGTGTTATATACACACATTATTTCCACACTATGAGGTTGGAATAATACTGTGGAAATGATGATAATGCCCTTTTAGTGGAAGAGCTGTTTGAAAAAGACCACCTGAAATGTTTACCTGTTTTTGGTGGGGTGGAGTTTGGACCTGCCTGGTGACATCACCAAGGCGGTAAATTAGTTAATAGACCAATAAGAAAATTCAAAACCTCTCTGCCAATAACAGCTAGTTTTCAGTTGACCCCTCCCCACTCAGACCACCCACAGACAGTCCTAGCTAAATTCTTGCTTGAAAAAACTTGCTCTTTTCTGAAAAACTATTTTTGTTTATTTTTGACCATTTTGATTGAAAACAATCAATCAATCAATCAAATGTATTTATAAAGCCCTTCTTACATCAGCCGATGTCACAAAGTGCTGTACAGAAACGCAGCCTAAAACCCCAGACAGCAAGCAATGCAGGTGTAGAAGCACGGTGGCTCGGGAAAAACTCCCTAGAAAAGGCCAGAACCTAGGAAGAAACCTAGAGAGGAACCAGGCTATGAGGGGTGGCCAGTCCTCTTCTGGCTGTGCCGGGCGGAGATTATAACAGAACATGGTCAAGATGTTCAAATGTTCGTCACAGTAAGGTACTTAATTGTTACCCAGAAATGAGTTAATATTAAAGATAATCACGGCTGCATTGGATCTTAAACTGTTAGCCTCCCCTGTGAACCCTACAGCCCACAGTCTCCCCTTTGAAAACTGCTCACCGTCCGTTCCATTCTGCCGACTGCACCTGTTGCATTTGGACTAATGAAGCGAATGAAGAGTATAGCAGATCTCTCTTGTTAGCTAAAGCCTTGATACAAGTAGACTATATGTGCTACTGAGTCTAACATCTAACACTAACAGGTTGCCTGTGATCCTGGGATATTACAATTCCTGTGTCTGGAGGGAAAAAAACGTTGAAACGTTTTCTCTGACAAACAAGTTATTCTCTCGGGAGAGTAAAGAGCAGAGCAACGTTAGTGAGAGTGAAGTTCGGCGCAGAAAGAGAAGTCTGTGGTCTTTAATGTTAAAGACAGCTACTGTGGTTCTGTGGTCTTTAATGTTAAAGACAGCTACTGTGGTTATGTGGTCTTTAATGTTAAAGACAGCTACTGTGGTTCTGTGGTCTTTAATGTTAAAGACAGCTACTGTGGTTCTGTGGTCTTTAATGTTAAAGACAGCTACTGTGGTTCTGTGGTCTTTAATGTTAAAGGCAGCTACTGTGGTTCTGTGGTTGCCATGGCGCCATGAGGCAGCCTAAACAGAGAGCTTTGTACATTTAGTACATATTATTTTTATTATTAGTATTATTATTAGTATTATTAGTATTATTATTATTAGCTCATTGTAGATTAGTAGATTGAATATACCGTATCTGGTTGTTTTTACCCACAGAGATGTAGGACTGATGGCAGGTTGGCTTGTCTGGTTTGGCTAGCTAATATCTGCATTTAAAAAGAGACATCTCAGCACCGACTGCTTCTTGATCAACGAGACCTGACTGCATTGTGGAAATGGCATGGAGCGTGCAGTGAGCATGACTACTGCTCTGGACTGATGTGTGGGGAGCTTTTAGAGCTGTAGCAGCTGCAGAGGTATCACCCAAGTGGGTGCTACGTTGTGGAGAAGTACTACAGGCTACAAAGAAGCAGTGGTGGAAAAAAAGTACCTAATTGTCATACTTGAGTAAAAGTAAAGAAACCTTAATAGAAAATGACTCAAGTAAAAGTGAAAGTGATCCAGTAAAATACTACTTGAGTAAAAAGTCTACAAGTATTTGGTTTTAAATATACTTAAGTATCAAAAGTAAAAGTATGAATATATTAAGCAAACCAGACGGCACTATTTTTTATTTAATGATAGCCAGTGGCACAATCAAACACTCAGACATAATTTACAAACAAAGCATTTGTGTTTAGTGAATTTGCCAGATCAGAAGCAGTAGGGATGATCAGGGATGTTCTCTGTTTAGTGAGTCCTCCAGATCAGAGGCAGTAGGGATGACCAGGGATGTTCTCTGTTTAGTGAGTCTTCCAGATCAGAGGCAGTAGGGATGACCAGGGATGTTCTCTGTTTAGTGAGTCCTCCAGATCAGAGGCAGTAGGGATGACCAGGGATGTTCTCTGTTTAGTGAGTCCTCCAGATCAGAGGCAGTAGGGATGACCAGGGATGTTCTCTGTTTAGTGAGTCTTCCAGATCAGAGGCAGTAGGGATGACCAGGGATGTTCTCTGTTTAGTGAGTCCTCCAGATCAGAGGCAGTAGGGATGACCAGGGATGTTCTCTGTTTAGTGAGTCTTCCAGATCAGAGGCAGTAGGGATGACCAGGGATGTTCTCTGTTTAGTGAGTCTTCCAGATCAGAGGCAGTAGGGATGACCAGGGATGTTCTCTGTTTAGTGAGTCCGCCAGATCAGAGGCAGTAGGGATGACCAGGGATGTTCTCTGTTTAGTGAGTCCTCCAGATCAGAGGCAGTAGGGATGACCAGGGATGTTCTCTGTTTAGTGAGTCCTCCAGATCAGAGGCAGTAGGGATGACCAGGGATGTTCTCTGTTTAGTGAGTCCTCCAGATCAGAGGTAGTAGGGATGACATGGGATGTTCTTTTGATAAGTGTGTAAATTGGACCGTTTTCTGTCCTGCTAAACATTTAAAATGTAACGAGTAGTTTTGGGTGTCAGGGAAAATGTATGGAGTAAAAAGTACACTATGTTCTTTAGGAATGTATTGAAGTTAAAGTAAAAGTTGTCAAAAATGTAAATAGTAAAGTACAGATACCCCCCAAAAAATGACTTAAGTAATACTTTAGTATTTTTACTGAAGTACTTTACCCCACTGCAGAGTAGTTGAGCTGAGGACGACATCATAACTGCTTCACCAATATCTGGCATCACCATCATCTCACTCAGTTTAGGAGTAAAAGTTCAGATCACTGATCTACTGAGGGAGTCCCGCTCTATAGCTAAGACAATGTCTATCTGTAGCAGACAGCCATGTATATTATTTAATTTTTTATTTTACCTTAATTTATACAGGTTTTTTCTCATTGAGATAATATCTCTTTTCCAAGAGAGACCTGGTCCAATAGCCAAGTATAGTCTGAGCAGCCTCTGAGGCTAGCTAGCTGTAGTAGACAGCCAAGTATAGTCTATCTAACCAGCCAGTGAGACTAGCTAGTTGTAGTAGACAGCCAAGGGCAGTGTTTCTCTGAGGCTAGCTAGCTGCAGTAGACAGCCAAGGGCAGTCTTTCTCTGAGGCTAGCTAGCTGTAGTAGACAGCCAAGGGCAGTCTTTCTCTGAGGCTAGCTAGCTGTAGTAGACAGCCAAGGGCAGTGTTTCTCTGAGGCTAGCTAGCTGTAGTAGACAGCCACGGGCAGTGTTTCTCTGAGGCTAGCTAGCTGTAGTAGACAGCCACGGGCAGTGTTTCTCTGAGGCTAGCTAGCTGTAGTAGACAGCCACGGGCAGTGTTTCTCTGAGGCTAGCTAGCTGTAGTAGACAGCCACGGGCAGTGTTTCCTCTGAGGCTAGCTAGCTGTAGTAGACAGCCACGGGCAGTGTTTCTCTGAGGCTAGCTAGCTGTAGTAGACAGCCATGGGCAGTGTTTCTCTGAGGCTAGCTAGTTGTAGTAGACAGCCATGGGCAGTGTTTCTCTGAGGCTAGCTAGCTGTAGTAGACAGCCACGGGCAGTGTTTCTCTGAGGCTAGCTAGCTGCAGTAGACAGCCACGGGCAGTGTTTCTCTGAGGCTAGCTAGCTGCAGGGGAAAGTGTGGCTGACCAGCCTGAATTGCTATTCATCACGGTATGGACACATTTATAAAAAATTAAAAATTGGGATAGAAACAAGATAGAAACCTTTTAGAGCGATCAGGGTTTATTGGTCCTGTCTGTATAAAAGAGCTTGTTCAATGCTTCGCTAGGAGAGAGCTGCAAAATACTTCTATCAGACCATAGATGTAATTTAGGGCTCGTCCACTGTTTATCACACAGAAGCCAGGCCAGACAGAGTGATGCATCCTAAATGGTACCCTATTCCATATTCAGTGCACTACTTTTGACCAGGGCCCATAAGGCTACATAGTGCACTATGTAGGAAATAAGGTGCCATTTGGGACGCAAACAGGGAAATGCACTCCTCTAACACCGACCATCTTAAAGGGTGGAAAGACCATCAAAATCTAAGCTGTTAAGATAGGATGTGTACCAGTACTACTAAGATGTGTACTAGGCCTACTAAGATATGATGTGTACTAGGCCTACTAAGATATGATGTGTACTAAGCCTACTAAGATGTGTACTAGGCCTACTAAGATATGATGTGTACTAGGCCTACTAAGATGTGTACTAGGCCTACTAAGATATGATGTGTACTAGGCCTACTAATATATGATGTGTACTAAGCCTACTAATATATGATGTGTACTAGGCCTACTAAGATAAGATGTGTACTAGGCCTACTAAGATATGATGTGTACTAGGCCTACTAAGATATGATGTGTACTAGGCCTACTAAGATGTGTACTAGGCCTACTAAGATATGATGTGTACTAGGCCTACTAATATATGATGTGTACTAGGCCTACTAATATATGATGTGTACTAAGCATACTAATATATGATGTGTACTAGGCCTACTAAGATATGATGTGTACTAGGCCTACTAAGATGTGTACTAGGCCTACTAAGATGTGTACTAGGCCTACTAAGATATGATGTGTACTAGGCCTACTAATATATGATGTGTACTAAGCCTACTAATATATGATGTGTACTAGGCCTACTAAGATATGATGTGTACTAGGCCTAATAAGATGTGTACTAGGCCTACTAAGATATGATGTGTACTAGGCCTACTAATATATGATGTGTACTAGGCCTACTAATATATGATGTGTACTAAGCCTACTAATATACGATGTGTACTAGGCCTACTAAGATATGATGTGTACTAGGCCTACTAAGATATGATGTGTACTAGGCCTAATAAGATATGATGTGTACTGGGCCTACTAAGATATGATGTGTACTAGGCCTACTAAGATATGATGTGTACGAGGCCTACTAAGATATGATGTGTACTAGGCAGGCCTACTAAGATATGATGTGTACTAGGCCTAATAAGATATGATGTGTACTAGGTCTACTAAGATATGATGTGTACTAGGCCTACTAAGATATGATGTGTACTAGGCCTACTAATATATGATGTGTACTAAGCCTACTAATATATGATGTGTACTAGGCCTACTAAGATAAGATGTGTACTAGGCCTACTAAGATATGATGTGTACTAAGCCTACTAATATATGATGTGTACTAGGCCTACTTAGATAAGATGTGTACTAGGCCTACTAAGATATGATGTGTACTAGGCATGCCTACTAAGATAAGATGTGTACTAGGCCTACTAAGATATGATGTGTACTAGGCCTACTAAGATATGATGTGTACTAGGCCTACTAAGATATGATGTGTACTAGGCCTACTAAGATATGATGTGCACTAGGCCTACTAAGATATGATGTGTACTAGGCATGCCTACTAAGATATGATGTGTACTAGGCCTAATAAGACAAGATGTGTACTAGGCCTACTAAGATATGATGTGTACTAGGCATGCCTACTAAGATATTATGTGTACTAGGCCTAATAAGATAAGATGTGTACTAGGCCTACTAATATATGATGTGTACTAGGCCTACTAAGATAAGATGTGTACTAGGCCTACTAAGATATGATGTGTACTAGGCATGCCTACTAAGATAAGATGTGTACTAGGCCTACTAAGATATGATGTGTACTAGGCCTACTAAGATATGATGTGTACTAGGCCTACTAAGATATGATGTGTACTAGGCCTACTAAGATATGATGTGCACTAGGCCTACTAAGATATGATGTGTACTAGGCATGCCTACTAAGATATGATGTGTACTAGGCCTAATAAGACAAGATGTGTACTAGGCCTACTAAGATATGATGTGTACTAGGCATGCCTACTAAGATATTATGTGTACTAGGCCTAATAAGATAAGATGTGTACTAGGCCTACTAAGATATGATGTGCACTAGGCCTACTAAGATATGATGTGTACTAGGCCTACTAAGATATGATGTGTACTGGGCCTACTAAGATATGATGTGTACTAGGCCTACTAAGATATGATGTGTACGAGGCCTACTAAGATATGATGTGTACTACGCCTACTAAGATATGATGTGTACTAGGCCTACTAAGATATGATGTGTACTAGGCCTACTAAGATATGATGTGCACTAGGCCTACTAAGATATGATGTGTACTAGGCCTACTAAGATATGATGTGCACTAGGCCTACTAAGATATGATGTGTACTAGGCCTACTAAGATATGATGTGTTCTGGGCCTACTAAGATATGATGTGTACTAGGCCTACTAAGATATGATGTGTACGAGGCCTACTAAGATATGATGTGTACTAAGCCTACTAAGATATGATGTGTACTAGGCCTACTAAGATATGATGTGTACTAGGCCTACTAAGATATGATGTGTACTAGGCCTACTAAGATATGATGTGTACTAGGCCTACTAAGATAAGATGTGTACTAGGCAGCCCTACTAAGATATGATGTGTACTAGGCCTACTAAGATATGATGTGTACTAGGCCTACTAAGATATGATGTGTACTAGGCCTACTAAGATATGATGTGTACTAGGCCTACTAAGATATGATGTGTACTAGGCCTACTAAGATATGATGTGTACTAGGCCTACTAAGATATGATGTGTACTAGGCCTACTAAGATATGATGTGTACTAGGCCTACTAAGATATGATGTGTACTAGGCCTACCTAAGATATGATGTGTACTAGGCCTAATAAGATAAGATGTGAACTACAATGTGCACGAAGTCTACTGACTTAAATTAATTCATGTCAGTGGGTTGTTATTAAAGCTACTATTTTATATGGACAGATGTGTGTTTGAAAGCATTAGGCCATGGCTGGGGGTTAATGCATTGTGTAATGGGCTTTCTGGAAGTTGGAAGACCTGTGGCATCAAGTTCTGGAGCTTCTTCTTTAATTCTAACTAGTCGAGAAGGAACACGGAATCTATTCTAGAAGGAATCTATTCTAGAAGGAATCTATTTCTAGAACATAAATCTACAATGGCGACATGAAAAAAACAACGATTTGAAATATTGTAGGACTGGCTTGGACCAATTATATGGCTGGCAGAGAATAAGTTTTGTGTGGACTTTTCTCAGTCCGCACCTCTATCTGTACCCACTTTCTTTTATATGATGCGAGTCTGTCTTTTCGTCCGCTCCCCTGTTTTATGTACGATAATAACACAAACACATGAAAGGGCGCCGGGACGGCCGTCGACAGACTTCATGTTAAATCATTCAGCTCCCTACGGGACTTAGACATCTTACAATCAGACCACATCCTCTCCTCTCTCTGCTCTCTGTACAAATAGCTAACTAAGTCTGGAAAACTCCTCAATACTGCCCAGAAAGACCCCCAGCCTGTGGAGCAATCATCCCCAATACAAGGCACCCCACACCAGGCCAAGGGCCCACAGCAGCCATGGGGCCTGGATGTATTATAGACTGGGCTCCAGCCCCGACAGTAGGTTTCTGAGGAGACATACAGGTAAACAATAGACCACCAGGCTAAGACTGAGGATCCACCCATTATGCATAGGACTCTTTCAGGATCTGTATACAAGGCGGTGTCAGAGGAAGGCCCTAAAAATTGTCAAAGACTCCAGCCACCCAAGCCGTAGCCTGGCAAGCGGTACCGAACAACAAGTCAGGACCCTGAACAGCTTCTACCTCCAAGCCAAAAGACTGCTAAATAGTTAGTTAAATACTTAAATAGTTAACCAGTTAACCAAATAGCTACCCAGACTATCTGCATGGACGCTTTTTGCACTTACGTTGCTGCTAGGGTTTATTATCTATCCTATTCCCTAGTCACTTTATCCATACCTACAGTATATGTACATATCTACCTCAATTACCTCATACCCCTGCACATCGACTCGCTACTGGTACCCCTGCACATCGACTCGCTACTGGTACCCCTGCACATCGACTCAGTACTGGTACCCCTGCACATTAACTCAGTACTGGTACCCCTGCACATTAACTCAGTACTGGTACCCCCGCACATCGACTCGCTACTGGTACCCCTGCACATCGACTCGCTACTGGTACCCCTGCACATCGACTCAGTACTGGTACCCCTGCACATTAACTCAGTACTGGTACCCCTGCACATTAACTCAGTACTGGTACCCCCGCACATCGACTCGCTACTGGTACCCCTGCACATCGACTCAGTACTGGTACCCCTGCACATTGACTCAGTACTGGTACCCCTGCACATCGACTCAGTACTGGTACCCCTGCACATCGACTCAGTACTGGTACCCCTGCATGTCGACTCAGTGCTGGTACCCCTGCACATCGACTCAGTGCTGGTACCCCTGCACATCGACTCAGTACTGGTACCCCTGCACATCGACTCAGTACTGGTACCCCTGCATGTCGACTCAGTGCTGGTACCCCTGCACATCGACTCAGTGCTGGTACCCCTGCACATCGACTCAGTACTGGTACCCCTGCACGTCGACTCAGTACTGGTTACCCTGCACGTCGACTCAGTACTGGTACCCCTGCACATCGACTCGCTACTGGTACCCCTGCACATCGACTCGCTACTGATACCCCTGCACATCGACTCAGTACTGGTACCCCTGCACATTGACTCAGTGCTGGCCAGAAGTAGAGCCCTCTACAAGGAGCAGGAAGACTCTGGCCCGAAGTAGAGCCCTCTACAAGGAACAGCAAGGCTCTGGCCAGAGGTAGAGCCCTCTACAAGGAACAGGAAGACTCTGGCCAGAAGTAGAGCCCTCTACAAGGAACAGGAAGACTCTGGACAGAAGTAGAGCCCTCTACAAGGTACAGGAAGACTCTGGCCAGAAGTAGAGCCCTCTACAAGGAACAGGAAGACTCTGGCCAGAAGTAGAGCCCTCTACAAGGAACAGGAAGACTCTGGCCAGAAGTAGAGTCCTCTACAAGGAACAGGAAGACTCTGGCCAGAAGTAGAGCCCTCTACAAGGTATAGGACGACTCTGGCCAGAAGTAGAGTCCTCTACAAGGAACAGGAAGACTCTGGCCAGAAGTAGAGTCCTCTACAAGGAACAGGAAGACTCTGGCCAGAAGTAGAGCCCTCTACAAGGAACAGGAAGACTCTGGCCCGAAGTAGAGTCCTCTACAAGGAACAGGAAGACTCTGGCCCGAAGTAGAGTCCTCTACAAGGAACAGGAAGACTCTAGCCAGAAGTAGTGCACTATACAGGACATAGGGTGCCATTCCAGTCACAACCTAGCAAGACCAAGCATCCATCCATCCCTCACCTGTTTGAAGATCTTGTTGGCCAGGAAGGACCCTCCCTTGTCAGCTGCTCCCTGGGCCTTCTGGAGGGTCTCAGGGGAGACCAGGCTGGAGTTGGGCCGCTGGGCCTCCTCCGTCAGCAGCTGGATGATCACAGACTCCACGTCAAAGAACAGGACATGCATGTCAGGGTGTGTCAGATTGGTCTTCATGGCCTGCACCACCAGACTGTTGTTGGAGTACTTCTGCAGGTTGCCCTGGGAAACACAAAGACCGATGTATTGATAAGGAGAAGGGACACCTTCACATTAATGTCTTAACTAAGACATGACCAGATATCTTGCACAAGGAATTGTGGGTACTGTAGTACACCATGCTACAGAGGAGAAATTAAAGGATGGATTTGGAAGACGGATGGATTCTATGACATTCTGACAAGGTTCTCTAATTAATGTTGGATAATAATGGATAATACATAGCAGAAAACTCAGATATACTGTATTTTCCGTGTAACAAATGTGGAATAATGTTATATTGTCTTTTTTCTTCAACCTGGATATGTGCATGTTCATAAACTCTTTGACATAGCCTTGCTATCTCAATAATCCCCATGTTTCCCTTCCATTCACTGTGTCTGGATTCATGAGCAAAATGCCCCCACTCCTCAGTCAGTCTCATTGTCCTTCTGTTTTAGATTCAGGTTTAGTCATCACGGTCTGTAACAACCTGGCATATTTCACCTCCAATGTCCCCAAGCCTTTCACTGAATCTCATTCTGTTTTCTAACCACAGCAAGTCTCATTTGCAAACATGCTAATCCCTATTCAATTGTAATTCAATTTGAAGGCCCCATGCACTACACACTTTGCATAGGTAAGGATGTTAACATAGAAATGAACCAGATCTGCAATGACTGGACCCTCAGAACGTCATTTTCCTCCTTTCTACCGGGAGGGAGAAAGAGAAAGAGAGAGAGAGAGAGAGAGAGAGAGAGAGAGAGAGAGAGAGAGATACAGCAGCAAGATTTGTGACCTGTTGCCACAAGAAAAGGTCAACCAGTGAAGAACTAACACCATTGTAAATACAACCCATATTTATGCTTATTTATTTTCCCTTTTGTACTTTAACCATTTGTAGATCATTACAACACTGTATAATATGATATTGGTAATGTCTTTAATCTTTTGGAACTTCTGTGAGTGTAATGTTTACTGTTCATTTTTATTGTTTATATCCCTTTTGTATATTATCTACTTCACTTGCTTTGGCAATGTTAACATATGTTTCCCATGCCAATAAAGCCCCTTGAATTGAAAGAGAGACAGAGATACAGAGAGAGAGACAGAGAGAGCGAAAGAGAGACAGACAGACAGACAGACAGACAGACAGACAGACAGACAGACAGACAGACAGACAGACAGACAGACAGACAGACAGACAGACAGACAGACAGACAGACAGACAGACAGACAGACAGACAGACAGACAGACAGACAGACAGACAGACAGACAGACAGACAGACAGACAGACAGACAGGGAGAAAGTGGCTGCTGTTGCTGGGTCCCCTAGCCCCTTCAAACAACCCTCTCACCCCCCTCCTTCCTCCCCATCCTGCATCTGCTCCGTCCGGGAGGGAGAGCTCAATAGACATCACAGTAAGGTCTATCTCTGACAATTAGCACACTGAGGGTCACTACTGTCCCCGTGCTCAATGGTATTTAAGGGGCTTCAATGGGCGCTGCTGGGTATGCAACAGTGATCACAGAGTAGACCGGAGTAAGGCTGGGCCCGGCGTATAGGGGAGAGGAGGGGTGGACGGAGGGAGTCCTAACAGCGTACAGCAGGCTGGACTTATCTGATACAGGAGAGAAGAGGACACAGGGTTAACAGACTAACTAGTTTACACCTCCCAATGACAAAGCCACGGACGGACGGACGGACGGACGGACGGACGGACGGACGGACGGACGGACGGACAGACAGACAGACAGACAGACAGACAGACAGAGCGAGAGAGAGAGCGCCTTAGCTCATAGGAGCAGGAATTGTTTATGTAGTGTGAGGCAGCTTGATGTTCCAGTACACCCCCTGGACAGGACACTAGTCTATCTCCTGTTTCTGTAGTGAGACAGCTTGATGTACAGTACACCCCCTGGACAGGACACTAGTCTATCTCCTGTTACTGTAGTGAGGCAGCTTTGTGTACCAGTACACCCCCTGGACAGGACACTAGTCTATCTCCTGTTTCTGTAGTGAGACAGCTTGGTGTACCAGTACAGCCCCTGGACAGGACACTAGTCTATCTCCTGTTTCTGTAGTGAGACAGCTTGGTGTACCAGTACACCCCCTGGACAGGACACTAGTCTATCTCCTGTTTCTGTAGTGAGACAGCTTGGTGTACCAGTACAGCCCCTGGACAGGACACTAGTCTATCGCAGGGTCTATATGCCAGAGATGATGTATTACGGGACTGCCAACATTAAGTAGCACGTTGTAAGATTGAGATGTACATGGTGAAAAAAAAACAGTCATCGGAAACTATTTGTTTTGAGTATAAAATTCAGTATTTACAGTAATATTGTTGATTTTAAAGAGTAGTCAACGTGGTGGGTTGGTGGTGTTTTCTGAGTTGTTTTAACCGGTTATAAAGGGCCTTGTGTGGCTGACTTCACCACGAGGGACGTGACTCCTAACACCTGCATGCCAGCAGCCCTGCTCCTTTGTCCTACTGGTGGTCCAACCATCAGCTTTACTGTCCGTTTGATGAGGGAACAGCCAATCAAAGCCACAGACCGGGCGCCGTGCTCAATTGTTCGACAGCTGTCTGCTTCTCCAGGCAGCCGTGAGACGCCTGTGTGTGTGTGTGTGTGTGTGTGTGTGTGTGTGTGTGTGTGTGTGTGTGTGTGTGTGTGTGTGTGTGTGTGTGTGTGTGTGTGTGTGTGTGTGTGTGTGTGTGTGTGTGTGTGTGTGTGTGTGTGTGTGTGTGTGTGTGTGTGTGTGTGTGTGTGTGTGTGTGTGTGTGTGTGTGTGTGTGTGTGTGTGTGTGTGACTGGATATTTCCTCTGCTGGTGCTGGCTACTGAAGGAAGCTACAGCCAAGCTACAGCTACGCCCTTACAATCACAGTGTGTGTGGGCCCCAGACCAGCTCACAGCTTCCCTGTTCAGTAATTAGCCTTTATGGTGTCCTGACTGATGGTGAGACACTGCACTTGCACCTGTGATACACACTCACACACACACACACACACACACACACACACACACACACACACACACACACACACACACACACACACACACACACACACACACACACACACACACACACACACACACACACACACACACACACACACACACAGCAGAGAAGGTGCACAAATATCCCTGGACAATGCATCCTGCAGCAGCAGTACTGATATGCTCTGATCAGTGAGGCTTAATTAGGCTTTCTCTCTTTGAACTGCTTCTTCATGAAAATGGATGTCTGGACAGCAGTGTTGCTGCAGTTGTAGTGGAGGAAGGTTGCCCTCTACAGGGCAACGGCTGCTACAACAACAAGACAAAGGGACCCTTCCCAGACCCAGCTTCCCTAACCCTGTTCACCTCCCTCCATCTTCCCCTAACCCTGTCCACCTCCCCCAGCTTCCCTAACCCTGTCCACCTCCCCCAGCTTCCCCTAACCCTGTCCACCTCCCTCCATCTTCCCCTAACCCTGTCCACCTCCCCCAGCTTCCCCTAACCCAGTCCACCTCCCTCCATCTTCCCCTAACCCAGTCCACCTCCCTCCATCTTCCCCTAACCCAGTCCACCTCCCTCCATCTTCCCCTAACCCAGTCCACCTCCCTCCACCTTCCCACAACCCTGTCCACCTCCCTCCATCTTCCCCTAACCCTGTCCACCTCCCTCCATCTTCCCCTAACCCTGTCCACCTCCCTCCATCTTCCCCTAACCCTGTCCACCTCCCTCCATCTTCCCCTAACCCTGTCCACCTCCCTCCATCTTCCCCTAACCCTGTTCACCTCCCTCCATCTTCCCCTAACCCTGTCCACCTCCCTCCATCTTCCCCTAACCCTGTCCACCCCCATCTTCCACTAACCCTGTCCACCTCCCTCCATCTTCCCCAAACCCTGTCCACCTCCCTCCATCTTCCCCTAACCCTGTCCACCTCCCCAAGCTTCCCCTAACCCTGTCCACCTCCCCCATCTTCCCCTGTCCACCTCCCCCATCTTCTCCTAACCCAGTCCACCTCCCTCATCTTCCCCTGTCCACCTCCCCCATCTTCTCCTAACCCAGTCCACCTCCCTCATCTTCCCCTAACCCTGTCCCCCATTCTATCATAGCTGAAGCTGCAGGGGTTAACGTCTTTCTATAGGCCTTCATGAGCGAGCACACACACAGGGGGGAAGGGGGGGGGAACAAGGACTCTCTCTCATTTTCGCTCAGTTCCCATTAACCAGGGGTTTAGAGCTGCAGGGTCAAATGCACAGAGGACAGACATATGTCTGATTCTCTACATCAACCACACACACACACACGCACCAGGGTTTCCGGAAAATGTTGCGCCGGGACATCTGACCTGCAGCATTTGAATTCACCAGACATCTGAGAAATTTACCAGCTCCATATGCATTGGGTGAATAGCCTGATTAAGAAGTCCACCCACGGTGCTTAGAATGACAGAAAATCACATTTTACATTATGGTAATTCATAATTCAGAACATGCAATTCAAGGATGCAACGAAGCGTGGTCCTTCTTACGGAATTCTGATGTGCACTTTGAAGATGTTAAAATAACTGTCCACGTTTACTTTTCCTCAGCTAACAAGATGTGTAACGAACAGCAAAATCACTAGCCTGTGTCAATCTACAGTGGTTCTTCAATTAAAAGTTGCAAGTTTATACTGCAGCACATTGACATTGATTGTGGTATACTACGGTACATTACGTCAGAGATTCCAGCGAGGATACGGAGGAGAAAAATGCTGCGCATATTTTCAAGACCTGAGCTATTTAATTTATTTATAAAAATTTTGTTTATTTAGGATATTTAGTTTATTGGTTTAGGCTTGGCCCTATTTAATAAGCTATTTGTCAGCATGAAGCTGAGTGACACAAGCATTCGTGGCTTTGGTCCAAAATAAATAAATCACTGACACATTCTGCCTCTTTAACAGATCGTCTTTGATAAAGACCAAGTTAATTGGCTCGTGTTTGTGTGTGTGTGTGTGTGTGTGTGTGTGTGTGTGTGTGTGTGTGTGTGTGTGTGTGTGTGTGTGTGTGTGTGTGTGTGTGTGTGTGTGTGTGTGTGTGTGTGTGTGTGTGTGTGTGTTCAATTATTTGTGACATTGTGGTTACAATGAAGAATGTAAACCAAATAAACCAAATAAATCCTATTCATAATGAAGAATCCAAAACACCTATTAGCCAATAGCATTTGTATTTCATCAACAATGACAATTTTTCTAATTTAATTTACTGCGGGCCTAAGACCTACGGGTTTATCATCCTGAATGAATGATTATATTGAGGAAATTAGGTGCCTCATATGATTTCCAAGAGCCGATCCGTTACAATAACATTCATTTATTTAGCCTAGTTGTATTCATGACTTCAGAATAGGCTATTTTTATTCTTTCCGGTATTAAATCATTTGTCTGCACGTCTATTCAACACTCGGATAAAAAAAGAAACCATGCCATGAATTAAGTACGATATATTTTTATTTTCACAATGCAATGGGGCACATTGACAACTAAAAATCGCTTTGAAAGTACCTTCTAATAACCGATAATATAATATATATAATATATATATAATATATAATATAATCAAATACTACAGTTGACATAACTCAATACATTTACATTTAATATTGTTTAGAAAGTGTAATTTAAACTTAAATAAACAATTCCCAGAATCGAATATAAGCTGAAAGAAATCCTATGTTTATTTAGTAGAGGCCTACTCAAACGTTTACCATATGGCCTCTTGTGTGTGGTCTATGAACTGAAAGACTGAATTAAACAGCAAGTAAAGTTACTAAAACAATAGCTTTAGGCAAAGTGAAAGGTCATTTAATTAGCAAAAATAATCCATTCATCATTTGAACAAAAGCATGAATTAGCCAACAAATAAAGATATTAAAAGAATAACTTCTAATAAAACAGTCCTAATAAAACAGTCCATTCATCAATCATATTAAAAAAAATATTATTATTATTTTATTTTTTTATATCCCAATGCCCCAGGGCAGTGATTGGGGACACAGTCCTGTGTAGGGTGCCGTCTTTCGGATGGGACGTTAAACGGGTGTCCTGGCTCTCTAAGGTCATTAAAGATCCCATGGCACTTATCATAAGAGTAGGGGTGTTAACCCTGGTGTCCTGGATAAATTCCCAATCTGGTCCTCATACCATCATGGTCACCTAATCATCCCCAGCGTACAATTGGCTCATTCATCCCCCCTCCTCCTCTCCCCTGTAACTAATCCCCAGGTCGTTGCTGTAAATGAGAAATGAGAGTTGTATTTTTCTACATTTGTCAGTCCACATGTTAAGTGTAATTCTACAATTTGATTAACCCAAGTTCTCTCTCAACTCCGGGACCACACGCCAGCTGATTTTTTGTTGTTGTTGCAGATGCAGGACTATAGTGCGAGAGGAGAGAGACACTTTGACAGAAACATTCACACCTCCATTAAATTTACAAAAGGATAGTCTAACAACTAGGCTAGGTGTGAAAAATCCACCAATTTGTGCCACAGTTTAGGCTACCAATAGATTCTGACGGTCAGACAGAGTTGAGTTCTATTGTAAAGTGCAGCCTAATGGCCAGAAAGGGCAAACTTGCAATGTATTAGAGGGTTACGTCCTGTAAGGCCGTGTTATTACTACCTTAATATCACAGACGGAGTTGGATGTTCTGTTTAAGATGCATTACCATCATCTAAATGGGATTTCTGTCATTCTGCACAGTGGGTGGATGCCTTAATGGGTTATGCACCCAATGCATACGGTTCTGGGAAATGTCTTAAATGGCCTGCAAATTAAAATCTTCCCAGTCATGGTTGTATGGCGCCACAACTTCCTGGAATGAGAATTTTATGAGTTACATATTTTTTATTTTACAGATGATTTTATCTTTTAAATTGAACCTTTATTTAACTAGGCAAGTCAGTTAAGAACAAATTGTTATTTATAATGACGGGCCTACCCCGACCAAACCCGGACAACGCTGGGCCAATTGTCCGCCGCCCTATGGGACTCCCAATCACGGCCGGTTGTGATACAACCAGGTTGTGACGCCTCCTTCACTGAGCTGCAGTGCCTTAGACCGTTACGCCACTCGTTACGCCGTTACGCCACTCGATAGGCCGATAAGGTTCCAACCGGAGCATTCATTTTTGTCTACAGAGTAATGGAACACATGGCCATATCATGACTAGCGCGCGTGACTAGGAACTAGCATTCTGCCAGACCACTGACTCAAATAGCTGCCATCCGGCCCCACATCACACTAGAGGCTTCGTTCCACGTTCTACTGACTGTTGACATCTAGTGGAAGGCGTAGGAAGTGCGAACAGATCCATATCTTACTGGGATGTGAATAGACGATGAGTTTAACATCAACCAGCCCCAGAATTTCCACTTCCTGTTTGGAAGTTTGCCTGCCATATGAGTTCTGTTATACTCACAGACATAATTCAAACAGTTTTAGAAACTTCAGAGTGTTTTCTATCCAATAGTAATAATAATATGCATATATGCCAATATTAGCATCTGGGACAGAGTAGGAGGCAGTTCACTATGGGCACGCGATTCATCCAAAGTGAAAATGCTGCCCCCTATCCCAAACAGGTTCTCCCAAAAGCAATGAGTGACGCAACAGAGCAGAATGTTTAGCTTAAAATGTTGATCAACTATTATCACTTCACATTATAAGCGCAGCAATACGCACAAGGCTACTAGGCTACCTGCCACCCCGATACGCACAAGGCTACTAGGCTACATGCCAATGTTTGTTCCATAATGCAATTAACAGGAACATACCGTTGTCAAAGGGCATCGCACATACAAGCGGTTTCATGTGACAGATGAAAATAACCATTAGCAATTTTGAAAGAGGGGAGATCTAAAGATGTAACCACTAGCATCGGTTTCTAATGCAGAGTCACTTTAATAACTCTACCTACATGTATATATTACCTCAATTACCTCAACTAACCGGTGCCCCCGCACACTGACTCTGTACCGGTACTCCCCTGTATATAGCCTCGCTATTGTTATTTTACTGCTGCTGTTTAAAGATTTTTTACTTTTATTTATTTTTTAAGATATTGTCTTAAAACTGCATTGTTGGTTGGGGGCTCGTAAATAAGCATTTCACTGTAAGGTCTACACCTGTTGTATTCGGCGCATGTGACAAATACAATTTGATTTGATTTAATATGACTAGGATTGTGCCTTTGGCTAATGGACAATGAAATAAAATTAATTTCCTCCACGGATATGGTCTGATTTTGGCTAGGCTACTTTGAAGCAAGGTAAGACATGGCTCATAATATGAAGTAAAATGTTAAGGTTTAAAACAATGAGGTATATATTTTTAAAATGCATATGTAACGGATGTGAAATGGCTAGCTAGTTAGCGGGTACGCGCTAATAGCGTTTCAATCGGTTACGTCACTTGCTCTGGGACTTGAAGTAGGGTTTCCCCTTGCTCTGCAAGGGCTGCGGCTTTTGTGGAGCGATGGGTAACGATGCTTCGTGGGTGACTGTTGTCGATGTGTGCAGAGGGTCCCTGGTTCGCGCCCGGGTCGGGGCGAGGGGACGGTCTAAAGTTATACTGTTACACATACTGCCTCCAGCTGTTTAGAAGTAGTGAAATACATTTTGCAAAGTGGTGTGTTGGCTTCCCCCCCCCCCCCCCAAAACAATATACACAGTAACAGTCAAAGTTTGGACACACCTAATCATTCAAAGGTTTTTCTTTATTTTTACCGTTTTCTACATTGTAGAATAATAGTGAAGACATCACAACTATGAAATAACACATATGGAATCATGTAGTAACCAAAAAAGTGTTAAACAAATCAAAATATATTTTATATTTGAGATTCTTCAAAGCAGCCACCTGTTGCCTTGGTGACAGCTTTGAAAACTCTTGGCAACACTTTTTGTTGGTTACTACATGCTTTATTTTATAGAGTTGATGTCTCCACTAATATTCTACACTGTAGAAAATAGTAAAAATAAAGAAAAACCCTTCAATGAGTAGGTGTGTCAAACTTTTGACTGGTACAGTATGTAGAAAATTATATATATTTTTTTTTTGATCGGCCAAAAGCCAGCGCAAGCATACCCTCCTGCATCTTACCCTACCCACATAGAAAAATACATTATCTTATTCCATCCACCTTAACCAATACCTCTACTAACTGCCTGACAAAATGATGGGCGGCAGAGGAAAAGGAGGAGTGTAACGGGTGACGCTCTCCTCATCCTCGGAAGAGGTGAGGAGAGAAGGATCTTCAGACCAAAACGCAGGCTCAGGGAAATAAGCCATCTTTATTATAAATTACGATGGCACACGAAACGAAACAAAACACTTTCCAAACTACAAAATAACAAAACGACGTTGACGAGACCTGAACATAAACTTACATAACTAAACATAAACTTACGTACAGGTAACAGACGACATCGAAACGAAACGAACAACCGAAACAATCCCGTATGGTGTAAGACATAACACAGACACAGGAGACAATCACCCACAAACAAACAGTGAGAATGCCCTACCTAAATATGACTCTTGATTAGAGGAAAACGCAAACCACCTGCCTCTAATCAAGAGCCATACCAGGCAAACCAAAACCAACATAGAAACGAATAACATAGACTGCCCACCCAAAACACATGCCCTGACCATAAACACATAAAAACAACATAAAACAGGTCAGGACTGTTACAGTACCCCCCCCTCAAGATGCGCACGCCGGGCGCACAAGCACAAAGTCCAGGGGAGGGTCCGGGTGGGCAGTTGACCACGGTGGTGGTTCCGGCTCAGGACGCTGTCCCCATACCACCATAGTCACTCCCCTCTTCTGTCTACCCCTTCTACTGACCACCCTAACACTACCTTCCCCTAAATAAACAGCTAGCACCGGGACAAGGGGCAGCACCGGGACAAGGGGTAGCACCGGGACAAGGGGCAGCACCAGAACAAGGGGCAGCACCAGGATAAGGACCAGCACCGGAATAAGGGGCAGCACCGGGACAAGGGGCAGCACCGGGACAAGGGGCAACACCGGGACAAGGGGCAGATCCCGGCTGAAGGACTCTGGCAGGTCCTGTTTGGACGGCTCTGGCAGGTCCATGCAGGCTGACGGCTCTCGACGCTCATGGCAGACTGACGGCTCTCTACGCTCATGGCAGGCTGACGGCTCTCGACGCTCATGGCAGGCTGACGGCTCTCGACGCTCATGGCAGGCTGACGGCTCTCGACGCTCATGGCAGGCTGACGGCTCTCGACGCTCATGGCGCTCTGACGGCTCTGGCTGCTCATGGCTCTCTAACGGCTCTGGCTGCTCATGGCTCACTGACGGCTCTGGCTGCTCATGGCTCACTGACGGCTCTGGCTGCTCATGGCTCACTGACGGCTCTGGCTGCTCATGGCTCTCTGACGGCTCTGGCTGCTCATGGCTCGCTGGCGGCTCTGGCAGATCCTGTCTGATTGGCGGCTCTGGCAGATCCTGTCTGGTTGGCGGCTCTGGCAGATCCTGTCTGGTTGGCGGCTCTGGCAGATCCTGTCTGGTTGGCGGCTCTGGCAGATCCTGTCTGGCGGGCGGCTCTAGCGGCTCCTGTCTGGCTGACGGCTCTAGCGGCTCCTGTCTGGCGGATGGCTCTGTAGGCTCATGGCAGACGGGCGGCTTTGCAGGCTCATGGCAGACGGGCGGCTTTGCAGGCTCCTGGCAGACGGATGGCTCAGATGGCGCTGGGGAGACGGATGGCTCAGATGGCGCTGGGGAGACGGATGGCTCAGATGGCGCTGGGGAGACGGATGGCTCAGATGGCGCTGGGGAGACGGATGGCTCAGATGGCGCTGGGGAGACGGATGGCTCAGATGGCGCTGGGGAGACGGATGGCTCTGGCCGGATACGGCGCACTGTAGACCTGGTGCGTGGTGCCGGAACTGGAGGCACCGGGCTAATGATAAGCACCTTCCTACTAGTGCGTGGAGCAGGGACAGGGCACACTGAACTCTCAAAGCGTACTCTATACCTGGTGCGTGGTACCGGCACTGGTGGCACCTGGCTGAGGGCACGCACCTCAGGACTAGTACGGGGAGAAGTGACAGTGTGTACAGGACTTAGGAGACGCACAGGTGGCTTAGTGCGTGGGGCCGGAACTGGAGGCACTGAACTGGATACACGCACTATAGGGAGAGTGCGTGGAGGAGGAACAGGGCTCTGGAAATGCACTGGTAGCCTAGTGCGTAATGTAGGCACTGTAGGTACTAGGCTGGGGCGGGGAGGTGGCGCCGGAAATACCGGACCGTGCAGGCGTACTGGCTCTCTTGAGCATTGAGCCTGCCCAACCTTACCTGGTTGAATGCTCCCGGTCGCCCGCCCAGTACGGGGAGGTGGAATAACCCGCACCGGGCTGTGTAGGCGAACCGGGGAAACCCTGCGTAAGGCAGGTGCCATGTATGCCGGCCCGAGGAGACGCACTGGAGACCAGACGCGTTGAGCCGGCCTCATGACACCTGGCTCAATGCCCAATCTAGCCCTACCAGTGCTGGGAGGTGGAATAACCCGCACCGGCCTATGCACACGTACAGGAGACACCGTGCGCTCTACTGCGTAACACGGTGTCTGCCCGTACTCCCGCTCTCCACGGTTAGCCTGGGAAGTGGGCACAGGTCTCCTACCTGCCCTTGGCCCACTATCTCCTAGCCCCCCCCCAAGAAATTTTTGGGAATTACTCACGGGCTTTTTTGGCTTCCGTGCCAGACGCGTTCCCTCATAGCTCCGGTTCCTCTCCCAGGTAGCCTCTGCTCTCCTCAATGCCTCCACCTGTTCCCATGGGAGGCGATCCCTCCCAGCCAGGATCTCCTCCCAAGTGTAGCAACCCTTTCCATCCAAAACATCGTCCCATGTCCATTGCTCCTTTCTCTCCTGTCCCTTACTCCGTTTCGTTTTCCCTTGCCGCTTGGTCTTAGCGTGTTGGTGGGTGATTCTGTAACGGGTGACGCTCTCCTCATCCTCGGAAGAGGTGAGGAGAGAAGGATCTTCAGACCAAAACGCAGGCTCAGGGAAATAAGCCATCTTTATTATAAATTACGATGGCACACGAAACGAAACAAAACACTTTCCAAACTACAAAATAACAAAACGACGTTGACGAGACCTGAACATAAACTTACATAACTAAACATAAACTTACGTACAGGTAACAGACGACATCGAAACGAAACGAACAACCGAAACAATCCCGTATGGTGTAAGACATAACACAGACACAGGAGACAATCACCCACAAACAAACAGTGAGAATGCCCTACCTAAATATGACTCTTGATTAGAGGAAAACGCAAACCACCTGCCTCTAATCAAGAGCCATACCAGGCAAACCAAAACCAACATAGAAACGAATAACATAGACTGCCCACCCAAAACACATGCCCTGACCATAAACACATAAAAACAACATAAAACAGGTCAGGACTGTTACAAGGAGGGATGGACAGAAAGAAGAGTGTGATGGGGTGAGGGGGCAGGCTGATCTGATGGTAGCTAGCTGTGTAGAATCAGGTGGATCTGATTCCCTGATGATAGATCTGATTCCCAGGTGGTAGATTTCATGGTAGCTAGCTGTGTAGAATCAGGTAGATCTGATTCCCTGATGGTAACTAGCTGTGTAGAATCAGGTAGATCTGATTCCCTGGTGGTAACTAGCTGTGTAGAATCAGGTAGATCTGATTCCCTGGTGGTAACTAGCTGTGTAGAATCAGGTAGATCTGATTCCCTGATGGTAACTAGCTGTGTAGAATCAGGTGGATCTGATTCCCTGATGGTAGCTAGCTGTGTAGAATCAAGTGGATCTGATTCCCTGATGGTAGATCTGATGGTAGCTAGCTGTGTAGAATCAGGTAGATCTGATTCCCTGATGGTAACTAGCTGTGTAGAATCAGGTGGATCTGATTCCCTGATGGTAGCTAGCTGTGTAGAATCAGGTGGATCTGATTCCCTGGTGGTAACTAGCTGTGTAGAATCAGGTAGATCTAATTCCCTGATGGTAGCTAGCTGTGTAGAATCAGGTGGATCTGATTCCCTGATGGTAGCTAGCTGTGTAGAATCAGGTAGATCTGATTCCCTGATGGTAACTAGCTGTGTAGAATCAGGTAGATCTGATTCCCTGGTGGTAACTAGCTGTGTAGAATCAGGTAGATCTGATTCCCTGATGGTAACTAGCTGTGTAGAATCAGGTAGATCTGATTCCCTGGTGGTAGCTCGCTGTGTAGAATCAGATGAATCTGATTCCTTGGTGGTAGATTTGATGGTAACTAGCTGTGTAGAATCAGGTGGATCTGATTCCCTGATGGTAACTAGCTGTGTAGAATCAGGTGGATCTGATTCCCTGGTGGTAGATCTGGTGGTAACTAGCTGTGTAGAATCAGGTGGATCTGATTCCCTGATGGTAACTAGCTGTGTAGAATCAGGTGGATCTGATTCCCTGATGGTAGCTAGCTGTGTAGAGTCAGGTGGATCTGATTCCCTGATGGTAACTAGCTGTGTAGAATCAGGTGGATCTGATTCCCTGGTGGTAGATCTGGTGGTAACAAGCTGTGTAGAATCAGGTGGATCTGATTCCCTGGTGGTAACTAGCTGTGTAGAATCAGGAGGATCTGATTCCCTGATGGTAACTAGCTGTGTAGAATCAGGTAGATCTGATTCCCTGGTGGTAACTAGCTGTGTAGAATCAGGTGGATCTGATTCCCTGGTGGTAACTAGCTGTGTAGAATCAGGTGGATCTGATTCCCTGATGGTAACTAGCTGTGTAGAATCAGGTGAATCTGATTCCTTGGTGGTAGATTTGATGGTAACTAGCTGTGTAGAATCAGGTGGATCTGATTCCCTGGTGGTAACTAGCTGTGTAGAATCAGGTGGATCTGATTCCCTGATGGTAGATCTGATGGTAACTAGCTGTGTAGAATCAGGTAGATCTGATTCCCTGGTGGTAACTAGCTGTGTAGAATCAGGTAGATCTGATTCCCTGGTGGTAACTAGCTGTGTAGAATCAGGTGGATCTGATTCCCTGGTGGTAACTAGCTGTGTAGAATCAGGTGGATCTGATTCCCTGATGGTAACTAGCTGTGTACAATCAGGTGGATCTGATTCCCTGGTGGTAACTAGCTGTGTAGAATCAGGTGGATCTGATTCCCTGGTGGTAACTAGCTGTGTAGAATCAGGTGGATCTGATTCCCTGGTGGTAACTAGCTGTGTAGAATCAGGTGGATCTGATTCCCTGGTGGTAACTAGCTGTGTAGAATCAGGTAGATCTGATTCCCTGATGGTAACTAGCTGTGTAGAATCAGGTGGATCTGATTCCCTGGTGGTAACTAGCTGTGTAGAATCAGGTGAATCTGATTCCCTGATGGTAACTAGCTGTGTAGAATCAGGTGAATCTGATTCCCTGGTGGTAACTAGCTGTGTAGAATCAGGTAGATCTGATTCCCTGGTGGTAACTAGCTGTGTAGAATCAGGTGGATCTGATTCCCTGGTGGTAGATCTGATGGTAACTAGCTGTGTAGAGTCAGGTGAATCTGATTCCCTGATGGTAACTAGCTGTGTAGAGTCAGGTGAATCTGATTCCCAGGTGGTAACTAGCTGTGTAGAATCAGGTAGATCTGATTCCCTGATGGTAACTAGCTGTGTAGAATCAGGTAGATCTGATTCCCTGATGGTAGATTGCGCTGATTTACTGGCTCATTGAACCATGTCGCGCGCCGTAGTTTAAGAACTCTGTGGGTTGTGCTAAAAACAATGACGTCATATCTGAATTCCTCCATCTTTACGGACCTACACCATTGGCCCATTCTAAAATGCAGGCTCCTCTCTTGCAGTTGATGGCTACTTTGGTTGCTATAGAAACCTATACATAAGTGGTAGATAGCTAGCCTTGTTGTGACTGACTGGCCAGCCCAGTGACAGGCTATGAATACATAGCTAGCCTTGTTGTGACTGACTGGCCAGCCCAGCTCCATGTCTACTTTAGGGAGAGCAGAACAGAGCGGTGTGAGCAGAGAGAACACACAGGACACCCACAGTGTGAGCAAAGTAGATAAGAGCAGAGTAGAGTGGTGTGAGCATAGGAGAGGAGAGGAGAGGAGAGGAGAGGAGAGGAGAGGAGAGGAGAGGAGAGGAGAGGAGAGGAGAGGAGAGGAGAGGAGAGGGTGGAATAAGCGGTAAGAGGAGAAGGGAAAGGGCTGGAGTTGTAAACAGAGATCCAGGCTGTTAAAATCCCATTGTTCCACAGGACCCCTACTGTCCTCCTCCTCTACTGTCCTCCTCCTCTACTGTCCTCCTCCTCTACTGTCCTCCTCCTCTACTGTTCTCCTCCTCTACTGTCCTCCTCCTCTACTGTCCTCCTCCTCTACTGTCCTCCTCCTCTACTGTCCTCCTTCTCTACTGTTCCACAGGACCTCTACTGTCCTCCTCTACTGTCCTCCTCCTCTACTGTCCTCCTCCTCTACTGTCCTCCTCCTCTACTGTTCCACAGGACCTCTACTGTCCTCCTCTACTGTCCTCCTCCTCTACTGTCCTCCTCCTCTACTGTTCCACAGGACCTCTACTGTCCTCCTCTACTGTCCTCCTTCTCTACTGTTCCACAGGACCTCTACTGTCCTCCTCTACTGTCCTCCTCCTCTACTGTCCTCCTCCTCTACTGTCCTCCTCCTCTACTGTCCTCCTCCTCTACTGTTCCACAGGACCTCTACTGTCCTCCTCTACTGTCCTCCTTCTCTACTGTTCCACAGGACCTCTACTGTCCTCCTCTACTGTCCTCCTCCTCTACTGTCCTCCTCCTCTACTGTCCTCCTCCTCTACTGTCCTCCTCCTCTACTGTTCCACAGGACCCCTACTGTCCTCCTCCTCTACTGTCCTCCTCCTCTACTGTCCTCCTCCTCTACTGTCCTCCTCCTCTACTGTTCCACAGGACCTCTACTGTCCTCCTCTACTGTCCTCCTTCTCTACTGTCCTCCTCCTCTACTGTCCTCCTCCTCTACTGTCCTCCTCCTCTACTGTCCTCCTCCTCTACTGTCCTCCTCCTCTACTGTTCCACAGGACCCCTACTGTCCTCCTCTACTGTCCTCCTCTCCTACTGTCCTCCTCCTCTACTGTCCTCCTCCCCTACTGTCCTCCTCCTCTACTGTCCTCCTCCTCTACTGTCCTCCTCCTCTACTGTCCTCCTCCCCTACTGTCCTCCTCCTCTACTGTCCTCCTCCTCTACTGTCCTCCTCCCCTACTGTCCTCCTCCTCTACTGTTCTCCTCCCCTACTGTCCTCCTCCCCTACTGTCCTCCTCCTCTACTGTCCTCCTCCTCTACTGTCCTCCTCCTCTACTGTTCTCCTCCCCTACTGTCCTCCTCCCCTACTGTCCTCCTCCTCTACTGTCCTCCTCCCCTACTGTCCTCCTCCTCTACTGTTCTCCTCCCCTACTGTCCTCCTCCCCTACTGTCCTCCTCCCCTACTGTCCTCCTCCTCTACTGTCCTCCTCCCCTACTGTCCTACTCCTCTACTGTTCTCCTCCCCTACTGTCCTCCTCCCCTACTGTCCTCCTCCCCTACTGTCCTCCTCCTCTACTGTCCTCCTCCCCTACTGTCCTCCTCCTCTACTGTTCTCCTCCCCTACTGTCCTCCTCTACTGTCCTCCTCCTCTACTGTTCTCCTCCTCTACTGTCCTCCTCCTCTACTGTCCTCCTCCCCTACTGTCCTCCTCCTCTACTGTCCTCCTCCCCTACTGTCCTCCTCTACTGTCCTCCTCCTCAACTGTTCTCCTCTCCTACTGTTCTCCTCCCCTACTGTCCTCCTCCTCTACTGTCCTCCTCCCCTACTGTCCTCCTCTACTGTCCTCCTCCTCTACTGTCCTCCTCCCCTACTGTCCTCCTCCTCTACTGTCCTCCTCCCCTACTGTCCTCCCCTACTGTCCTCCTCTCCTACTGTCCTCCTCCCTTACTGTCCTCCTCCCCTACTGTTCTCCTCCCCTACTGTCCTCCTCCTCTACTGTCCTCCTCCCCTACTGTCCTCCCCTACTGTCCTCCTCTCCTACTGTCCTCCTCCCCTACTGTCCTCCTCCTCTACTGTCCTCCCCCCCTACTGTCCTCCTCCTCTACTGTCCTCCTCCCCTACTGTTCTCCTCCCCTACTGTCCTTCTCCCTTACTGTCCTCCTCCTCTACTGTTCTCCTCCCCTACTGTCCTCCCCTACTGTCCTCCTCTCCTACCGTCCTCCTCCCCTACTGTCCTCCTCCTCTACTGTTCTCCTCCCCTACTGTCCTCCTCTACTGTCCTCCTCCTCAACTGTTCTCCTCTCCTACTGTCCTCCTCCCCTACTGTCCTCCTCTACTGTCCTCCTCCTCAACTGTTCTCCTCTCCTACTGTTCTCCTCCCCTACTGTCCTCCTCCCCTACTGTCCTCCTCTACTGTCCTCCTCCTCTACTGTCCTCTTCCTCTACTGTCCTCCTCCTCTACTGTCCTCCTCCCCTACTGTCCTCCCCTACTGTCCTCCTCCCCTACTGTCCTCCTCCTCTACTGTCCTCCTCCTCTACTGTCCTTCTCCCCTACTGTCCTCCTCCTCTACTGTTCTCCTCCCCTACTGTCCTCCTCCCCTACTGTCCTCCTCCTCTACTGTCCTCCTCCTCTACTGTCCTCCTCCTCTACTGTTCCCCTCCCCTACTGTCCTCCTCCCCTACTGTCCTCCTCTCCTACTGTCCTCCTCCCCTACTGTCCTCCTCCTCTACTGTCCTCCTCCCCTACTGTCCTCCTCCTCTACTGTTCTCCTCCCCTACTGTCCTCCTCCCCTACTGTCCTCCTCCCCTACTGTCCTCCTCCTCTACTGTCCTCCTCCCCTACTGTCCTACTCCTCTACTGTTCTCCTCCCCTACTGTCCTCCTCCCCTACTGTCCTCCTCCCCTACTGTCCTCCTCCTCTACTGTCCTCCTCCCCTACTGTCCTCCTCCTCTACTGTTCTCCTCCCCTACTGTCCTCCTCTACTGTCCTCCTCCTCTACTGTTCTCCTCCTCTACTGTCCTCCTCCTCTACTGTCCTCCTCCCCTACTGTCCTCCTCCTCTACTGTCCTCCTCCCCTACTGTCCCCCTCTACTGTCCTCCTCCTCAACTGTTCTCCTCTCCTACTGTTCTCCTCCCCTACTGTCCTCCTCCTCTACTGTCCTCCTCCCCTACTGTCCTCCTCTACTGTCCTCCTCCTCTACTGTCCTCCTCCCCTACTGTCCTCCTCCTCTACTGTCCTCCTCCCCTACTGTCCTCCCCTACTGTCCTCCTCTCCTACTGTCCTCCTCCCTTACTGTCCTCCTCCCCTACTGTTCTCCTCCCCTACTGTCCTCCTCCTCTACTGTCCTCCTCCCCTACTGTCCTCCCCTACTGTCCTCCTCTCCTACTGTCCTCCTCCCCTACTGTCCTCCTCCTCTACTGTCCTCCCCCCCTACTGTCCTCCTCCTCTACTGTCCTCCTCCCCTACTGTTCTCCTCCTCTACTGTCCTTCTCCCTTACTGTCCTCCTCCTCTACTGTTCTCCTCCCCTACTGTCCTCCCCTACTGTCCTCCTCTCCTACCGTCCTCCTCCCCTACTGTCCTCCTCCTCTACTGTTCTCCTCCCCTACTGTCCTCCTCTACTGTCCTCCTCCTCAACTGTTCTCCTTTCCTACTGTCCTCCTCCCCTACTGTCCTCCTCTACTGTCCTCCTCCTCAACTGTTCTCCTCTCCTACTGTTCTCCTCCCCTACTGTCCTCCTCCCCTACTGTCCTCCTCTACTGTCCTCCTCCTCTACTGTCCTCTTCCTCTACTGTCCTCCTCCTCTACTGTCCTCCTCCCCTACTGTCCTCCCCTACTGTCCTCCTCTACTGTCCTCCTCCTCTACTGTCCTCCTCCTCTACTGTCCTCCTCCCCTACTGTCCTCCTCCTCTACTGTCCTCCTCCTCTACTGTCCTCCTCCTCTACTGTACTCCTCCTCTACTGTCCTCCTCCTCTACTGTCCTCCTCCTCTACTGTCCTCCTCCTCTACTGTCCTCCTCCTCTACTGTCCTCCTCCCCTACTGTCCTCCTCCTCTACTGTCCTCCTCCCCTACTGTCCTCCTCCTCTACTGTCCTCCTCCTCTACTGTCCTCCTCCTCTACTGTCCTCCTCCCCTACTGTCCTCCTCCCCTACTGTCCTCCTCCTCTCATACTGTCCTCCTCCTCTACTGTTCTCCTCCCCTACTGTCCTCCCCTACTGTCCTCCTCTCCTACTATCCTCCTCCTCCTCTATTGTCCTCCTCCTCTCCTCCTGTTCTCCTCTCCTACTGTCCTCCTCTCCAACTGTCCTCCTCCTCTCATACTGTCCTCCTCCTCTACTGTTCTCCTCCCCTACTGTCCTCCCCTACTGTCCTCCTCTCCTACTATCCTCCTCCTCCTCTACTGTCCTCCTCCTCTCCTCCTGTTCTCCTCTCCTACTGTCCTCCTCTCCAACTGTCCTCCTCCTCTCATACTGTCCTCCTCCTCTACTGTTCTCCTCCTCTACTGTCCTCCTCCCCTACTGTCCTCCTCCTCTACTGTCCTCCTCTACTGTCCTCCTCCTCTACTGTCCTCCTCTACTGTCCTCCTCCTCTACTGTCCTCCTCTACTGTCCTCCTCCTCCCCTACTGTCCTCCTCCTCTCCTCCTGTTCTCCTCTCCTACTGTCCTCCTCTCCTACTGTCCTCCTCCTCTCCTCCTGTTCTCCTCCTCCTCTCCTCCTGTTCTCCTCCTCCTCTCCTCCTGTTCTCCTCCTCTCCTCCTGTCCTCCTCCTCTCCTCCTGTCCTCCTCCTCTCCTCCTGTCCTCCTCCTCTCCTACTGTCCTCCTCTCCTACTGTCCTCCTCCTCTCCTCCTGTTCTCCTCTCCTCCTGTTCTCCTCCCCTGCTGTCCTCCTCCTCTCCTCCTGTCCTCCTCCTCTCCTCCTGTCCTCCTCCTCTCCTCCTGTCCTCCTCCTCTCCTACTGTCCTCCTCCTCTCCTCCTGTTCTCCTCCCCTACTGTCCTCCTCCTCAACTCCTGTCCTCCTCTCCTACTGTCCTCCTCCTCTCCTCCTGTTCTCCTCTCCTACTGTCCTCCTCTCCTCCTGTTCTCCTCTCCTACTGTCCTCCTCCTCTCCTCCTGTTCTCCTCTCCTACTGTCCTCCTCCTCTCCTCCTGTTCTCCTCTCCTACTGTCCTCCTCCTCTCCTCCTGTTCTCCTCTCCTACTGTCCTCCTCTCCTCCTGTTCTCCTCTCCTACTGTCCTCCTCCTCTCCTCCTGTTCTCCTCTCCTACTGTCCTCCTCTCCTCCTGTTCTCCTCTCCTACTGTCCTCCTCCTCTCCTCCTGTTCTCCTCTCCTACTGTCCTCCTCTCCTCCTGTTCTCCTCTCCTACTGTCCTCCTCCTCTCCTCCTGTTCTCCTCTCCTACTGTCCTCCTCCTCTCCTCCTGTTCTCCTCTCCTACTGTCCTCCTCCTCTCCTCCTGTTCTCCTCTCCTACTGTCCTCCTCTCCTCCTGTTCTCCTCTCCTACTGTCCTCCTCCTCTCCTCCTGTTCTCCTCTCCTACTGTCCTCCTCTCCTCCTGTTCTCCTCTCCTACTGTCCTCCTCCTCTCCTCCTTGCTCAGACTAGTCCGGTCCAGCAGGCAGGCAGAAACAGACACACAAGCTCCAAAGGAAGTGTCTATGTGTTACAGGATCAATAAACCACACCGTAACTCAAAGCATCACCACATACAGTACAGTAAACAATTGATTTTGACTGATGCTAGTTCAGCTGAGACAGGAGGACGAAGGCTATTGATAGTGGTTTTAATCTGGTTCTCTCGCTTGGTACACGTACACACACACTATTACACACATACAGTCAATGCCATGCAAGGTGCAAATGTAGTCTTCAACAGGACAGTAAAAGCATTCCATCTTTTAGATCACCAATCTATACTGCTAATGGCTGTAGCGTATCTATACTGAGGGTTCTCCTTGATGCTGCTAATGGCTATAGTGTTAACACCCTGGACTTAGAGACATCAGCTCAGTGAAAACTTTGTTGAACCTTGACTAAGAGCATTCAGGGAGACATTACAAAATCAATACGCCTCAAGAGCTACTCTGTTACCAACCAGCCTCTTCAAAACAACAAACATGGAAACATCTACAGTTTTCTCTCTCTCTCTCTCTCTCTCTCTCTCTCTCTCTCTCTCTCTCTCTCTCTCTCTCTCTCTCTCTCTCTCTCTCTCTCTCTCTCTCTCTCTCTCTCTCTCTCTCTCTCTCTGTCTCTCTCTCTCTCTCTCTCTCTCTCTCTCTCGCTCTCGCTCTCGCTCTCGCTCTCGCTCTCTCTCTCTCTCTCTCGCTCTCGCTCTCGCTCTCTCTCTCTCTCTCTCTCTCTCTCTCTCTCTCTCTCTCTCTCTCTCTCTCTCTCTCTCTCTCTCTCTCTCTCTCTCGCTCTCGCTCTCTCTCTCTCTCTCTCTCTCTCTCTCTCTCTCTCTCTCTCTCTCTCTCTCTCTCTCTCTCTCTCTCTCTCTCTCTCTCTCTCTCTCTCTCTCTCTCTCGCTCTCTCTCTCTCTCTCTCTCTCTCTCGCTCTCGCTCTCGCTCTCGCTCTCTCTCTCTCTCTCTCTCTCTCTCTCTCGCTCTCGCTCTCGCTCTCGCTCTCGCTCTCTCTCTCTCTCTCTCTCTCTCTCTCTCTCTCTCGCTCTCTCTCTCTCTCTCTCTCTCTCTCTCTCTCTCTCTCTCTCTCGCTCTCGCTCTCTCTCTCGCTCTCGCTCTCGCTCTCGCTCTCTCTCTCGCTCTCTCTCTCTCTCTCTCTCTCTCTCTCTCTCTCTCTCTCTCTCTCTCTCTCTCTCTCTCTCTCTCTCTCTCTCTCGCTCTCGCTCTCGCTCTCTCTCTCTCTCTCTCTCTCTCTCTCTCTCTCTCTCTCTCTCTCGCTCTCGCTCTCGCTCTCGCTCTCGCTCTCTCTCTCTCTCTCTCTCTCTCTCTCTCTCTCTCTCTCTCTCTCTCTCTCTCTCTCTCTCTCTCTCTCTCTCTCTCTCTCTCTCTCTCTCTCTCTCTCTCTCTCTCTCGCTCTCGCTCTCTCTCTCTCTCTCTCTCTCTCTCTCTCTCTCTCTCTCTCTCGCTCTCGCTCTCTCTCGCTCTCTCTCTCTCTCTCTCGCTCTCGCTCTCTCTCTCTCTCTCTCTCTCTCTCTCTCTCTCTCTCTCTCTCTCTCTCTCTCAACAACAAACACATTCTGTCTGACAAGAACACAACTGTACAAACACTCCACACACATCACCCCCCCCCCCCCCCCACCACCACCACAAGCACAAAGAATAGTGGGTTTGCAGTCAGACAGTGCAGGTGTAATAGTGACACCAAAGTGGAGGCTAGGTAGGCAGGTTGATTGGAAGGCAGTTGATGGTCATTATCCATCATTACCCCAGTGGGTGGCCAGTACTCCTCTGTATATTGCTAGCGGCTGCACCGGGGCTTGTTGTTCTGTGTTGTAGGGGGCATAATGGAGAGTATTGACAACAGATACCACCCCCCCCCCCCCCCCCCCCCCCCCCAGGTAGAGGCAGAATTACTGTGTCAGAGGAAATTATGCTACATTAGAGATAGACAGGGGTGACAGAATGACTGGCTGGGCTGAGTGGAGAGAGAGGGGAGGGGAGGGGAGGGGAGGGAAGGGAAGGGGAGGGGAAGGCAAGGAGGAGAGGAGGAGAGGAGGGGAGGGGAGGAGGAGGGAGAGAGGAGAAGGCAAGGGGGGGAGAGGAGAGGGGAGGGGAGGGGAGGAGAGAGAGGGGAGGTGAGGGGAGAGGGAGGAGAGTAAAGGGCAGAGAGGAGAGGAGGAAAGGAGGGGGGAGAGAGAGAAGGCAAGGAGGAGAGAAAGGGGAGGAGAGGGGAGAGGAGAGGGAGGAGAGAAGGGGGGAGAGAGAAGAGAAGGCAAGGAGGAGAGAGAGAGGGAGGAGAGTACTGTTCTCCTCCCCTACTGTCCTCCTCCCTTACTGTCCTCCTCCTCTACTGTTCTCCTCCCCTACTGTCCTCCCCTACTGTCCTCATCTCCTACTGTCCTCCTCCCCTACTGTCCTCCTCCTCTACTGTTCTCCTCCCCTACTGTCCTCCTCTACTGTCCTCCTCCTCAACTGTTCTCCTCTCCTACTGTCCTCCTCCCCTACTGTCCTCCTCTACTGTCCTCCTCCTCAACTGTTCTCCTCTCCTACTGTTCTCCTCCCCTACTGTCCTCCTCCTCTACTGTCCTCCTCCCCTACTGTCCTCCTCTACTGTCCTCCTCCTCTACTGTCCTCTTCCTCTACTGTCCTCCTCCTCTACTGTCCTCCTCCCCTACTGTCCTCCCCTACTGTCCTCCTCTACTGTCCTCCTCCTCTACTGTCCTCCTCCTCTACTGTCCTCCTCCCCTACTGTCCTCCTCCTCTACTGTCCTCCTCCTCTACTGTCCTCCTCCTCTACTGTCCTCCTCCTCTACTGTCCTCCTCCTCTATTGTATTGACAACAGATATCACAGGTACAGCTAACCCCCTCCCCCCCCCCCCCCCCCCAGGTAGAGGCAGAATTACTGTGTCAGAGGAAATTATGCTACATTAGAGATAGACAGGGGTGACAGAATGACTGGCTGGGCTGAGTGGAGAGAGAGAGGAGAGGGAGGAGGGGAGGGGAGGGAAGGGGAGGGGAAGGCAAGGAGGAGAGGAGGAGAGGAGGGGAGGGGAGGAGGGGGGAGAGAGGAGAAGGCAAGGGGGGGGAGAGGAGAGGGGAGGGGAGGAGAGAGAGGGGAGGTGAGGGGAGAGGGAGGAGAGTAAAGGGCAGAGAGGAGAGGAGGAAAGGAGGGGGGAGAGAGAGAAGGCAAGGAGGAGAGAAAGGGGAGGAGAGGGGAGAGGAGAGGGAGGAGAGAAGGGGGGAGAGAGAAGAGAAGGCAAGGAGGAGAGAGAGAGGGAGGAGAGTAAAGAGGAGAGAGGGAGGAGAGAGAGGGGAGGAGAGAGAGAGGAGGTGAGGAGAGGGAGGAGAGTAAAGGGGAGAGATGGGAGGTGATGACCCCTTTGGATTCCTGGCTCTCTCTCGCAGACCATTTGATCGCCAGTCTGATATTATTATTATGGGTTGTTACATGAAACAGGGGAAGGTGGACCCTGATGAGAGGAGTTAGGAAACCCTGGTGGTCCCTGAGGAGAGGAGTTAGGAAACCCTGGTGGTCCCTGAGGAGAGGAGTTAGGAAACCCTGGTGGTCCCTGAGGAGAGGAGTTAGGAAACTCTGGTGGTCCCTAAGGAGAGGAGTTAGGAAACCCTGGTGGTCCCTGAGGAGAGGGTTGGGAAACCCTGGTGGTCCCTGAGGAGAGGAGTTAGGAAACCCTGGTGGTCCCTGAGGAGAGGGTTGGGAAACCCTGGTGGTCCCTAAGGAGAGGAGTTAGGAAACCCTGGTGGTCCCTGAGGAGAGGGTTGGGAAACTCTGGTGGTCCCTAAGGAGAAGGGTTGGGAAACCCTGGTGTTTTTTTTATTTCCTATTAAACCAGTTTGATCTCCGTCAATCAATTCTGGGATTATGTCCACCATTCTATTGGCTATTATTATTATTTAAATTTTATTTAAACTAGGCAAGTCAGTCAAACCCGGAACGACGCTGGGGCCAATTGTGCACCGCCCTATGGGACTCTCAATCAGCGGCCGAATGTGGATTCGAACCAGGGACTGTAGTGACGCAGTGGTTTAGACCTCTGCGCCACTCGGGAGCCCTTGCCTGTGACGCATATAGTATTGATTCATATTGTTTATCCCCCTGCAGAGTCCAAAGGCCTGAAGTAGAGGTGTTAGTTGTTTTCTGAAGGCTCTGAACCATTCTGAAGGGAAACCATCAGTGCCTGGAGATTTGTTAACTTTTAGATGAGATATTTCATTATTCATTTCTTCAGTGGTCATTTTTGAAGTCAGTCTATCATTTTTGCTCTGTCCCCAATTGAGGGGAGATCAAGTGAGTTGCTCTTATATCCAATAGTTCTTCCTGGGCTGTCTTCCTGGGCTGTACGTAAGACTTAAGATTTCACGGGGTAACAATGTAAGAAATAATACATTAAAAAAACTAAATACAGCATAGTTTCCTAAGAATTCGAAGCGAGGCGGCCATCTCTGTCGGCACCATCATTTTTTTTGTAAAAAAAAAAAAAGCTATTTTGTCTGTGCATCTGCATTCTCTGGTTGCTTATACAGATTTGTATAAATGATTCAAATGCATTCTGTATTTCATCCATTTTGCATGTAATATTGTGGGGTCTTTTATTTTGAAAATTGTATTTTGTGCATGTTGTTTTCTGAGTTTTCTGAGCTAGTTTGTTGCCTTTGAGCCCGTTTCATAATATCATTCTTTCAGGAATGTGAGCTGTTTCTCTACTTCTTCACTATAAATCTGGCCAATTTCCTGTTTTTACCTTCTGAATCTCACGTAATATAAAAGAGTCTTTGAAATGACTATGAGATCGTTCCAAGATCGTTCTAAGCTTCCTGTAATTTCAGCAGTTTCTGTGCTTTAATCTTTTTCTTGAGAGATGATGTGGCTTTGATCTTTCCTCTAATAATCGCCTTAGATGCATCTCACAACGTAGCAGGAAGATACTTCCCCGTTATCCTTATTCTCCAGATAGACATTCAATTCTGTCTTTATTGATTCATTGAATGCTGGATCATTCCGCATGCTTGTATTAAACCTCCATAGAGTATTACTCGGTTTGCTATCAAGGTGTTTTTTTTATTTTTTTATTTATTTAACCTTTATTTAACCAGGTAGGCAAATTGAGAACACGTTCTCATTTACAATTGCGACCTGGCCAAGATAAAGCAAAGCAGTTCGACACATACAACAACACATAGTTACACATGGAGTAAAACAAACATATAGTCAATAATACAGTGAAAAAAAAAAAATAAGTCTATATACAATGTGAGCAAGTGAGGTGAGATAAGGGAGGTGAAGGCAAACAAATATATGTATAAATAAATAAAAATATAAAAGGCCATGGAGGCGAAGTGAGTACAACACAGCAAGTAAAATAAAAACTAAAAATAAAATAAAAATAAATAAATAAAAAATAAATAAAAATAAAACAATGGAATGGTTGGTTTGCAGTGGAAGAAAGTGCAAAGTAGAGACAGAAATAATGGGGTGCAAAGGAGCAAAATAAATTAATAAATAAATACAGTAGGTAAAGAGGTAGTTGTTTGGGCTAAATTGTAGATGGGTTATGTACAGGTGCAGTAATCTATGAGCTGCTCTGACAGCTGGTGCTTAAAGCTAGTGAGGGAGATAGGTGTTTCCAGTTTCAGAGATTTTTGTAGTTCGTTCCAGTCATTGGCAGCAGAGAACTGGAAGGAGAGTGTAGAGTAAGGTAAACTCCATTATGATCTGATAAGTCACTCTGCCCGATCCTACAATCCTTCAACCTGTGCCTATCTGTACTGTACATGAAAAAGTATTCTAAGCTGGAGTATTCAGTGTTGCGGTAGAGTAAAAAGTATATTCCCTATCTGACATGTGGATGTCACGTCACACATCAGCAGTCCTAAATCCTGTCATATCCTATTGATCTTTTTAGCAACCAGCCTAATTCTCCTATTTTGATTAGTGCTGTCCAACTTTGAGTTTAAAATCATGTTAAAATCCACAAAATTAACTGAATTTGGGATGAAGATTCTACCCGTTATAGAATTATTTTTTTTTAAGTATTCCTATATCCTGTTTTCTTGACTTTCTCGCGTTCAGGAGTGGAGAAGTGACTTTCCTGACAGAATAGTATGTCAACTCTCTCCCGTTTCATCTTTGCTATTACCAAACTTCTCTTGATGGCACTCCCCAGTCCGTTTACATTCAGACTTATGACCTTAAATTCCCGATGATGCATCGATATTAACCAAAGAAACCTGTGCACTGTAACAGCCTGCTTATCATGAACGTAAAAATGAACGAAAAAAATCAAAGAACAATGAAAAAGTAAACCAAAGTGGGAAAATACTTTGTTATTTGGACTGCCATTTCAGAGGATCTTCTCTTGCCACTGGGGTTTGGACTGCCATGTCAGAGGATCTTCTCTTGCCACTGGAGTTTGGACTGCCATGTCAGAGGATCTTCTCTTGCCTCTGGAGTTTGGACTGCCATGTCAGAGGATCTTCTCTTGCCACTGGAGTTTGGACTGCCATGTCAGAGGATCTTCTCTTGCCTCTGGAGTTTGGACTGCCATGTCAGAGGATCTTCTCTTGCCACTGGGGTTTGGACTGCCATGTCATGTGATCTTCTCTTGCCACTGGAGTTTGGACTGCCATGTCAGAGGATCTTCTCTTGCCACTGGGGGTTAAGTGGATGAGCCTGACCGCTGGAGGGGCCCCTCATTCAAATATCAAAATGAGTGACGCAGTTGCAAACCGAAAATAAAAAGGGACCCCTTTTCATCGCTTACTTGTAAGATAGCGCCGACAGATACGGCAGCTCTGCTTCTAGCTCCTTAGCAACTTTGCAGTATTTCGTTTTTTTTTGTGTGTTATTTCTTACATTATTAGCCCAGCCAGAAATAACTTTTGTATATGTTCATACCTCCCAGGGCAATTTACCTTATTCCAGAGACTGCTTCAAGATGCCGCCGGCGGAGAAGAGGTATTGGGAGTGGACTTCTAGTCCGACTCAGGAGGTGTGCACACCATCCACCGCTTCCGAGTATATTACTCTCTAATGCTCAGTCTATGGATAATAAAGTAGACGAGATCAGGGCGAGGATATTCTTCCCAGAGAGACATTAAGGATTGTAACATACTCTGTTTCACAGAAACATGTCTCTCTCTGGATATAATGTCCCCGTCCATACAGCCAGCTGTTCAGTACAGACAGGAATAAAGATCTCTCCGGGAAGAAGAAGGGCGGGGGGGTGTATGTTTCATGATTAACTACTCATGGTGTGATTGTGATAACATACAGGAACACAAGTCCTTTTGTTCACTCGAACTAGAATACGTCACCATCAAATGCCGACCATATTACCTCCCGAGAGGATTCTCTTCGGTTATAGTCACAGCCGTGTATTTTCCCCCACAAACCGATACCACGACGGCCATCAAAGAACCAAATCAAATTCAAATCACATTTATTTATATAGCACTTCTTACATCAGCTGATATCTCAAGTGCTGTACAGAAACTCAGCCTAAAACCCCAAACAGCAAGCAATGCAGGTGTAGAAGCACGGTGGCTAGGAAAAACTCCCTAGAAAGGCCAAAACCATGAAGAAACCTAGAGAGGAACCAGGCTATGAGGGGTGGCCAGTCCTCTTCTGGCTGAACTACACAAGACTTTATGCAAACTGGAAACCACATATCCTGAGGCTGCATGTATTGTAGTTGGGGATTTTAACAAAGCAAATTTGAGGAAAACGCAACCGAAGTTCAACCAACACATTGACTGTAGTACTTGCTCTGGAAAAACATTGGACTACTGCTACTCAACTTTTCGAAATGCCTACAAGGCCCTCCCCCTGCCTTCCCATTGGCAAATCTGATCACGACTACATTTTGTTCCTCCCTTCCTATAGGCAGAAACTCAAACAGGAAGTACCCGTGCTAAGGACTATTCAACGCTGGTCTGACCAATCGGAATCCATGCTTCAAGATTGTTTTGATCACGCAGACTGGGATGTGTTCTGGGTAGCCACTAATAACATCGACGAATGCACGGATACGGTGGCGGAGTTCATCAGGAAGTGTATAGGAGATGTTGTACCCACTGTGACTATTAAAACCTACCCAGAAACCATGGATAGATGGCAGCATTCGTGCAAAACTGAAAGTGCGAACCACGGCATTTAATCATGGCAAAGTGACTGGGAATATCGCCGAATACAAACAGTGTAGTTATTCCCTCCGTAAGGCAATCAAACAGGCAAAATGTCAGTACAGAGACAAAGAGGAGTCGCAATCCAACGGCTCAGACATGAGACGTATGCTGCAGGGTCTACAGACAATCACGGACTACAAAGGGAAAACCAGCCACGACGCGGAGACTGGCGTCTTGCTCCTGTACAAGCACAACACCTTCTTCGCCCACTTTGAGGATAACACAGATCCACCGACGCAGCCCTCTACCAATGACTTCGCGCTCTCCTTCTCCTTCTTAACCCTTGCAATGCGGCCCAAACAGCATCCCTAGCCGTGTCCTCAGTCTCTCCCTATCTCAGTCTGCTGTCCCCACTTGCTTCAATATGTCCACCATTGTTCCTGTACCCAAGAAAGCACTCACGTCTGTCATCATGTCGTGCTTTGAGAGACTAGTTAAGAATCATATGACCTCTACCTCACCTGACACCCTAGACCCACTTCAATTTGCTTCCCACACCAATAGATCCACAGACAATGCAATCGCCATCACACTGCACACTGCCCTATCCCATCTGGTTAGACTGTCTGGTTTACAGTCTAACAGTCTGGTTAGACTGTAAACTCTCCTTCCAAGCTCACATTAAGCATCTCCAATCCAAAATTAAATCTAGAATCCGTTTTGTCACCAAAGCCCCATATACTACCCACCACTGCGACCTGTATGCTCTCGTTGGCTGGCCCTCGCTTCATATTCGTTGCCAAACCCACTGGCTCCAGGTCATCTATAAGTCTTTGCTAGGTAAAGCCCTGCTTTATCTCAGCTCACTGGTCACCATAGCAGCACCCACCAGTAGCACACGCTCCAGCAGGTATATTTCACTGGTCATCCCAAAAGCCAACTCCTCCTTTGGCCACCTTTCCTTCCAGTTCTCTGCTGCCAATGACTGGAGCGAATTGCAAAAATCACTGAAGCTGGAGACTCTTACCTCCCTCACTAGCTTTAAGCACCAGCTGTCAGAGAAGTTTACTGATCATTGCACCTGTACACAGCCCATCTGTAAATAGCCCACCCAACTACCTCATCCCCATATTGTTGTTTATTTTTCTCCTTTGCACCCCAATATCTCTACTTGCACATTCATCTTCTGCAAATCTATCACTCCAGTGTTTAAATGCTAAATTGTAATTATTTTGCCACTATGGCCTACTTATTGCCTTACCTCCCTAATCTTACTACATTCGCACACACTGTATATAGACTTTTCTATTGTGTTATTGACTCTATGTTTGTTTATCCCATGTGTAACTCTGTGTTGTTTGTGTCGCACTGCTTTGCTTTATGTTGGCCAGGTCACAGTTGTAAATGAGAACTTGTTCTCAACTAGCTTACCTGGTTAAATAAAGGTGATATATATATATATATTTTATCTGGACAAGAGGAATACCTATGTAAGAATGCTGTTCATTGACTATAGCTCAGCATTCAACACCATAGTACCT